>NC_092086.1:44865935-45165935 GCF_045679555.1 Salvelinus alpinus
TGGGGTTGAGGGTCTGGTGGGGAAGAAAGGGCCAGTGGGGCCCCAGGGACATTCAGGGAAGCCTGGCCCAGAGGGCCTCCGAGGGATCCCAGGCCCCGGGGTGAGTCCCCCTTTCCTCTCCTCTCCTTACTCTAACTCAAACAGACATCTCCCTCTACTGTAGCCTGTGGCTCTGCTGCTCCACTCATCATGTCTCCCTAATTAGTTTAGTATAAACTGTCATTGGTTTACTATCAACATGCATGGTGCATCTCAGTACAACCAGCAACACGGCTTGGGGACATGTTGTCATATGACCTTCAGCAACCCCAGTCATTGCTGAGGCCCTTCACTAATTGATTAACCCCTATTTGTGTATTCATTTGCAGGGTGAGCAAGGGTTAAACGGCCCCCCAGGCCAGACGGGACCCCCTGGACCCATGGTAAGATCCCCATGCATATTACATGTTCATATGTCAACCTACTGTACTGTTATTGCCCCTCTTTCACATAACATATGGTAGGTAGCCTTGATACGGTCAATTCCAGTGATATGTCAATTATAATTTTTCACCCATGTAGTGTAAATGTGATCTTGTGTTGTTCCCAGGGACCCCCAGGACTGCCAGGTTTGAAAGGAGACCCGGGCAGGAAGGGAGATAAGGGTCACGATGGTCTGATCGGTCTGATCGGACCTCCAGGAGAGCTGGGAGAGAAGGGAGACAGAGGCCTGCCCGGAATTCAGGGCACACAAGGAACCAAAGGAGACGGGGGTAAGGGTGGCCTCCCTGGCCCCACCGGCCCCCCAGGACCCCCAGGACTTTCTGTAAGTGCCCCCTCCTCCTCAGTCACTCCACACCACTCAGCTCTTCATAGTTGGCTTTGCTTTACTCTGATATGACTTTTCCTATTTCAAAATGGCCTCTCTTCCCCTGTTAGGGTGCAGTTGGTGAGAGAGGATCCAAAGGAGACCTGGTGAGTCCAGTCATCTGACTGTATCTCCATATTGTCATTCCTCTCCTTACACACCAGCCTATAGCTAGCAGCTGCCAGGAGCATATGCTGCCAGACAAGCCGTTATCTCGCCTTGCCAAATGAACCATCGTTCAGCTTAATTTTCTACATTGTGCTTTTTAAATGTATTTTGGCCTTAAAAGTGAGCCCATACAGTGATTTGTTGTTCCTGTGGATACAGTGTATTTTAATAGGACATAGTGGTGCGGTGTGATGTTATGAAAAGTACCTTAGTGTGTCATGTAGAGAGCAGGGGCTTTGGCCACAGACTGCTGATGCACAGAGCTGGATAATCCTATAAACCCTTGAACCATATCTGCCAGGATCAAAGAGGGATTTGGCAAACCAGTGTGAGAATCGCTCCAGGTGACCGGAGGATTGATGCAGGATTTTGTTCCACTCTTTTCTTCAGGGCGCCATCGGACCCCAAGGAGACACTGGCCCCGCCGGATCCCCCGGACCCCCTGTAAGTCCTCCACACACACACCTCCCCACCTCCACACTTCTCATCCACCCCACCTTACTCTTTCTGTTTCTCTCCATCCCCTCATTTCCGTCTTATCACCTGTTGTTGTTCAACCACCCACACCTCCACGCCTCTCCTTCCCCCCATCTTTCTCTCTTTTATTCTGCCTCTCCCAGTCACTGTTGTTTCTTGTCGTCTGTCTTCCACTTGTGTTCCTTCCCTCCAGGGTCCGCCTGCCACCATGGTCCAGCCGCTGCCTATCAGAGACCACGAGGGCCGGAGGAAGAGGAAGAGGCACTCTAGGATGGTGCAAGGAGGCGCAGCTCCCTACGAGGAGGTAGAGATGAAGATGGATCTGGAGCAGGAGGTGTTCCTGCAGGCAGACCAGCCCATGCTGGAGGAGGCAGAGGGCATGGAGGAGGTGTTTGCCTCCCTCACCTCCATGAAGACAGAGGTGGAGCTGATGAGGAAGCCCTTGGGGACCTTTGAGAGCCCCGCCCGCACCTGCAAGGAGCTCATGATGATCCAGCATGGCTACAGAGACGGTCAGCACATCACCTCATCACCCTCGTATCACACAGATCTCCCTTCATCACCCTGCATTGGCACTCTTATTGACGTGAACATGTACAGTGCCTATAGAAAATCTGCACCCCCTTGAATTTGTTTCACATTTTGTTGCGTTACAAAGTGGGATTGAAATAGATTTAATTGTATTTTTTTGTCATTGATCTACACAAAATACTCAATAATGTCAAATTGAAAAGAAAATGATATATTTTTTGTTGCTAATTGATCATTTTTTTATAACTAAAATATAGTCGTTGCGTAAGTATTCAGCTCCTTTGTTCAGGCAAGCCTAAATTAGCTCAGAAGTAAGATTTGACTTAACAAATCACATAATAAGTTATATGGACTCACCGTGTGAAATAATGTCTACCCCTTCCTCTGTCCCCCATACATACAACATCTGTAAGGTCCCTCAGTCAAGTTTTGCATTTCAGCCACAGATTGAACTACAAAGACCAGGGAGCTTTTCGAACGCCTCATAAAGAAGGGCAGTGATTGGTAGATGGGTAACAATAACAAATCAGACATTGAATATCTCTTTAAGCATGATCAAGTTAATAATTATGCTGTGGATTATGTATTAAACCACTCAGACACATGAAAAATACAGTCTGTCTTCTGAAGTGAGCTGCAGGAAAGGAAGGAAACTGCTTAGGGATGTCACCATGAGGCCATTGGGGATTTTAAAACAGTTACAGAGTTCAATGGCTGTGAAGATGGACTGAAGATGGATCAACAACATTGTAGTAACTTCACAATAATGACCTAAATGACAGAGTGAAAAGAAGAATACAAATATTCCAAAACATGCATATGTACGCAACAAAGCACTAAAGTAATACTGCAAAAAACGCGGCAAAGGAATACACTTTAAGGCAAAGCCTTATGTTTAAGGAAAATCCAACACAACACATTACTGAGTCACTGCCTCCGTATTTTCAAGTATGGTGGTGGCTGCATCATGGTATGGGTATGCTTGACATTGGCAAAGACTGGGGAGTTTTTCAGGATGAAAAGAAACAGGATGAAGCACAGGAAAAATCCTAGAGAAAAACCTGCTTCAGTCTGCTTTACACCAGACACTGGGAGAGCAACTCACCTTTCAGCAGAACAATAACCTACAACACAAGGCCAAATCTACACTGGAGTTGCTTCTAAGAAGACAGTGGCCAAGTTATAGTTTTGAGTTAAGTCTGCTTGAAAATCTATGGCAACACTTGAAAATTGCTTTCTAGCCATGATCCCCAACAGAGTTGACAGAGCTTGAAGCAGTTTGAAAAGAATAATGGGCAAATATTGCACAATCCAGGTGTGTAAAGCTTTTCTGAGACTTACCCAATAAGACTAACAGCTGTAACCGCTGCCAAATGTGTTTATAACATGTATTGATTCTGGGAGGTGAATATTTATCTAATCAAGTTATATTAGTGTTTTCTTTTTCATTATTCTTAAAAATATATATAAATAATTGTTCTTTCACTTTGACATAACAGAGTATTTTGTGTAGATCGTTGACAAACAATGACAACAACATTTATTTGAATCCCACTTTGTAACACAATAGAATGTGAAGAAATCCAAAGGAGGAGTAGACTTTCTATAGGCACTGTATTTGACTGAGCAAATGAGCCACCAAATCCTCCAATAGCCAGTATAATTACCTGTTACATCATACATACTCTATGATTTAATGGCTTCCCCTTTCACTTGCCTGATCTGCTGTCCCGTATTGAAATGACACCGCTGTCTCTGTCTCCGTACCTGTCCCAGGTGACTACTGGATCGATCCCAACCAGGGATGTCACAGGGACTCCATCAAGGTCTTCTGTAACTTCACCGCTGAGGGAGAGACCTGTTTGTACCCTGACAAGAGGATTGAAACTGTGAGTCTCAAACTACCTTGATGTCTGCTCACATCAACCTAACTAGAACATTGTAGTAGTGTACAGTACATATTCACTGGCCTCAGACCCAATGGTGTCTTACAGATGCACTATCTTGATTTGACCCTATTTTTCACAGCAGGAAAATAATCCAGCAGCAATAGGATATGTGAATTATTATGTGGATTATAATTAATAGACATTTTTTTAGGGGTTGATTTTCTGTTACATATTTCATAATGGCAAATGAATTTAAAGTGGAAATCACAAACTTTAGAAGCCTTTTAAAACCTTTAATACACTACAATTGATATTTCCTGCTGTGTAGGAACATTCTCCGCAACAACAGAGTGATCAAGTTAAGATACCAGATCTGTACATCCTCAGAAGCCTGTGTTACAGAGACTCCTTGTTTCCTTCTCTATTCTTGTGAACAGGTGAAGCTAGCAGCCTGGAACAAAGAGAAGCCAGGAAGCTGGTTCAGCCAATACAGGAAAGGCAAACAGGTACTGACCACTTTCAACTGCTGCCATTCATTTAAATGTTTCCAAACACCAGGTAGATTATATTAATTTAAAGGGAGTGCATTTGAATAATAATCATGTGTATAATTGAGTAGATGTGCATGTAGTGTGAGCATGTGCGTGATTGAACCTACTGTCCAATAGAGTGTTCATGTATGTGCCCATGTATGATACCTGTGTTTTCTGCCTGCAGTAGTGAGTGAGTCACACATAGCTACTGGCAGCAGTGGACTCTCATTGAAGAGCATTCAGCGCTTTGAGCACTGGTCTTTCATGTGCACCTGACCAGACATCTCTTAACACAGAAAGATAATCACTTCTCTCCCTGTCCAATCCCTTTCACTGACTCTTTCACACCCACGCCGTTGTCTCTCTCTCTCTCTCTCTCTCTCTCACTCTCACTCTCACTCTCACTCTCACTCTCACTCTCACTCTCACTCTCACTCTCACTCTCACTCTCACTCTCACTCTCACTCTCACTCTCACTCTCACTCTCACTCTCACTCTCACTCTCACTCTCTCTCTGACTCTCTGACTCTCTGACTCTCTGACTCTCTGACTCTCTGACTCTCTGACTCTCTAACTCTCTGACTCTGACTCTCTAACTCTCTTATTGACTCTCTAACTCTCTTATTGACTCTCTAACTCTCTTATTGACTCTCTAACTCTCTTATTGACTCTCTGACTCTCTTATTGACTCTCTGACTCTCTTATTGACTCTCTGACTCTCTTATTGACTCTCTGACTCTCTTATTGACTCTCTGACTCTCTTATTGACTCTCTTATTGACTCTCTGACTCTCTTATTGACTCTCTGACTCTCTTATTGACTCTCTTATTGACTCTCTTATTGACTCTCTTATTGACTCTCTTATTGACTCTCTTATTGACTCTCTTATTGACTCTCTTATTGACTCTCTTATTGACTCTCTAGGTGAATTACTGTGACCTTTGTCCCCTCCTCTCCTGTTACATTATTAATGAAACACGGGTTGTGAGATTTCTAACAGGGAGAAAAGGTTCATGGCAACACAATTGGTCCTAGCGTTCCTCTGTTCACCAGGGTGGATACAGTGCTCTGTCGCCAGCGTTAACTCTGTCAGTTTGGTTTTGTGCCAGCATTAACTCTGTCAGCTTGGTTTTGTGCCAGCATTAACTCTGTCAGCTTGGTTTTGTGCCAGCATTAACTCTGTCAGCTTGGTTTTGTGCCAGCATTAACTCTGTCAGCTTGGTTTTGTGCCAGCATTAACTCTGTCAGCTTGGTTTTGTGCCAGCATTAACTCTGTCAGCTTGGTTTTGTGCCAGCATTAACTCTGTCAGCTTGGTTTTGTGCCAGCTTAACTCTGTCAGCTTGGTTTTCCTGCCCAGGTTATTTGGTCATGGAAAACTCCTGGCCCTAGCCATTATAGATTGGATGTATATAGTGCTTTACCAGATGCTCTACTACCAATGCATTGGTACTGCTATTTGGTTTGGACACTCGATATGTGACTGAAATGGTCATTGAGAGTTGTTTCTTTCCTCTGGTCCAGTTCTCATGCAGTGACTCTGATGGGAGCCCGGTTGCTTCAAGTGGTCTATATTAATATGTGGTTCATATCTGGTCTAGTTCTCATTCAGTGACTCTGACATGCTGTGTGTCCCTGGTCCAGTTCCAGTACAATGACTCTGACATGCTGTGTGTCCCTGGTCCAGTTCCAGTACAATGACTCTGATATGCTGTGTGTCTCTGGTCCAGTTCCAGTACAATGACTCTGATATGCTGTGTGTCTCTGGTCCAGTTCCAGTACAATGACTCTGATATGCTGTGTGTCTCTGGTCCAGTTCCAGTACAATGACTCTGATATGTTGTGTGTCTCTGGTCCAGTTCCAGTACAATGACTCTGATATGTTGTGTGTCTCTGGTCCAGTTCCAGTACAATGACTCTGATATGTTGTGTGTCCCTGGTCCAGTTCCAGTACAATGACTCTGATATGTTGTGTGTCTCTGGTCCAGTTCCAGTACAATGACTCTGATATGCTGTGTGTCCCTGGTCCAGTTCCAGTACAATGACTCTGATATGCTGTGTGTCTCTGGTCCAGTTCCAGTACAATGACTCTGATATGTTGTGTGTCTCTGGTCCAGTTCCAGTACAATGACTCTGACATGCTGTGTGTCTCTGGTCCAGTTCCAGTACAATGACTCTGATATGTTGTGTGTCTCTGGTCCAGTTCCAGTACAATGACTCTGATATGTTGTGTGTCTCTGGTCCAGTTCCAGTACAATGACTCTGACATGCTGTGTGTCTCTGGTCCAGTTCCAGTACAATGACTCTGATATGTTGTGTGTCTCTGGTCCAGTTCCAGTACAATGACTCTGATATGTTGTGTGTCTCTGGTCCAGTTCCAGTACAATGACTCTGACATGCTGTGTGTCTCTGGTCCAGTTCCAGTACAATGACTCTGATATGTTGTGTGTCTCTGGTCCAGTTCCAGTACAATGACTCTGATATGTTGTGTGTCTCTGGTACAGTTCCAGTACAATGACTCTGACATGCTGTGTGTCTCTGGTCCAGTTACAGTACAGTGACTCTGATGGGAACCCGGTCCACGTGGTCCAGCTGACCTTCCTGAAACTGCTGAGTGCCACAGCCAGACAGATCTTCACCTACTCCTGCCAGAACTCTGCCGGCTGGTTCGACAGCACCACCCGTAGCCACCAACACGCCATACGCTTCCGGGGCAGCAACGACGAGGAGATGAGCCAGGCCAAGAACCCATTCATCCAGGCAACACACGATGGCTGCCAGGTAGGTGCCATGCAGAGACAAAGGAAAATGAATGAATGACTGAATTAATGTAATTGGTGCTAATGTTTTGACCAATGCTAATGTTATGACAAATGCTAATGTTATGACAAATGCTAATGTTATGACAAATGCTAATGTTTTGACCAATGCTAATGTTATGACAAATGCTAATGTAATGACAAATGCTAATGTAATGACAAATGCTAATGTTTTGACCAATGCTAATGTTTTGACCAATGCTAATGTTTTGACCAATGTTTTGTCAGCTGCTGTTTGATTCGATAAGGCCATGCAGCTGGTCACGATCAATTCATCATATGATATCTGAGTATGGTATAGATAGGATTGGAGTTGGAATGAAATCTAGCAAGTTAGCAGGCACAGTAAATCCTCAACTCTGCTGTCTTTTTCTTTGTCTCTGGTGTAGTTCCGTAAGGGACAGGAGCGGACAGTCCTGGAGATCGACTCCCCCAGAGCAGAGCTGCTGCCAGTCATAGACGTGGCCCCCTCAGACTTTGGAAGCAGCAACCAAAAGTTTGGCTTCCACGTGGGACCAGTATGTTACAACGGTTAACTAACGTTGTCTCAACCAACCAAGGAATGACCGGAACTGACCTGCACAACAACTTACCAATGAAAGAAACTGAACTTCACTGTTGTTTCCACACGCAATATTTATTATTATATGTCCGTATATGTGGTGGGTTTCTGGCATATGTTATAAGACTCTCAAACAGCCAATGGGACGTGAGGTTTCATTGTTTCCGTGACAATAACAACCAATGGCGAGTAGAGGAGCAAAGGCAAGGAGGAACAAAGCACATTTATCAAAGGGAATTCATCCAATTAGATATATTTAATTTGTAGTGTTTTTTTCTTTATCGTCATTCTTTTCATCGCTCACCTTTTGAGTGTGCTGTAATTAGATTCACTAGAAGTAGTCTCTTGTTCCACTTGACAACAACCAATTTAAAAAGACAGGCAGATCTCTCCCATGTTGAGGCATGGGGTTAGCCTGTCATCTGTGGTATGGGTCAGTTGAGTGGCACTGTCTTTGTCAGGCCTGGGCTGCAGATGAGATGAGTTGCTACCTGAGGGATTATGATGAGAGTGGAGTGGAATTAGCAGGAGACACTATCTGGCATACTCATTAGCATGCCTGGATTGCAGTAGGATAATATCATATTGCAGTATAAGGACATCAGTTCTTGTTAACTGGTGGTGTACCGCAGTATCTACGGTTGTAGGATCTTAATTTGAGCCAGTTTGCTACAGCAGGAAAATAATCATGCAGCAACAGGAAATGTGAATTATTATGTGGATTATAATGAATGGACATTTTTGTTGGAGTTGCTACATTTTTCATAAGGGAAAATCAAGTCTGAAATTTCGAAGTAAAAATTACAAATACACAAGTTTTACATTTCAAATGAAAGATCCTACATCGGTAGCATGTCAATTCCATACTAGTCTATTTCATCTGTCAACATTCCCTGTGTTAGTTAGAAGGTTGAACATACTGTATAATAGAAATGATATCTTTGCTCAGTGCTTACCCTTCAACTGCAGATGACTCACTGAATGACCTTGAGAAGTGCACACAATACCATTTTACTAGTAGTCTATTGAGCCCAATGGTTCATTGAATGGAGAAGGCTGCTTTCCTTATTGGACTGGTTTACTCTGCACGCCTGTTGATAATATGACTTTCCGGCATTCCATGTTTTCATTTCCTATTTGTGTCAGTTTGGCGTCCATTTTATTACGGAAAACAAGCATGCTATATTCCAGGCCTTAATGGTTGAGCTGGAGCTGTTTCAGCCCGAGAATGACTTTCAGAGCATGTTGTTCTTGAAGAGGATATTAACAGTGTTTTCTCCAGTCCTCCGTTTGTCTGTTACATCAAGGAGCATTTCACATGTCGTTGTTTTCATCTTTTTAAAAGTACCATTATTATCCACTGTCCTGTTCTCCACCTCAGTCATGTATTTGTTTATTTGTTTTATATGTGTATTCATTTTTATTATGTATTTTGTTATGATGTGTGGTGCTAAAGAATTTTGTTTTGTTTTGTGTCAACTACGTTTGTGTTGTTGTGTGTCTTGAGGCAGGAGGAGGGAGAAAAGGTGCCAGTTATTGGTCCTGTAAAAGCCGTGCTTGATGGGTAAGGAATGCTCTCTGAGCCAGGGAGTATCATATCGTACTGTAGGACTGGACACTACAGTACACACACTCTAACCTGCTGTATGGTAGGCAGGTTACAGTACCAGAGGTAGGTCAGGGGTAAGTTCCACGTTTTCCCCTTAAGGGTTAAAACTCCCAAGACAGCTGTTGTTACAACGTAGTGCCTTTACATCTCTACAACATTTCTCCAACAACCTGCAGGCTGGTCTCCCAGCCTGTATACATAAACAGTACAGGCAGCTTATCAGCTTACTCCTCCTCACACTGTCTTTTAGTATTTAAACAATTCAGTACAGTAAAATTCCCCGCTCCGTCCTGCCACACCCTGTGTATAGTATCTGTCCTACTCATTTTATATACTGTACAGTTATTCTAAGAACTTGAGTATGATTAATAATCTGTTGCCTGAATGAAAATGTGTTTGTGAAAAGTGATAAGCGAATAAAAAAAAACTATTTTAAAAAGACTGGGCTGTATCTGAGAGAGAAAGAGAGAGAGAGAGAGTTGTTTGTATCGGCCTCTCACCACTCAGTGTAATAGACAAACAAGTCTCTTCATTACCGCCTAGTTCTGCAACATTCACTCAATGAGCCCGCAATCAACATCCCACCACAGCAGATGTAATCAACTCTGATTGGATTCCCAGTTCATTTATTTCAATTAGCTGGTGTTTCATTCCTCCAGAGGGAAACAGAGGAGAGACGCTAGCCAGGGAGGGAGGAGAGCGGTAATGAAACAGTTCTGGATAAGGAACACAGCCATTGAGATTTGCCCAGAACTGTCCAGTGTGTGTGTGTGTGTGTGTGTGTGTGTGTGTGTGTGTGTGTGTGTGTGTGTGTGTGTGTGTGAGAGAGAGAGGGATAGAGAGGGAGAGAGGGATAGAGAGGGAGAGAGGGCAGAAAGGAAGATACACAGAACAGACACTGCCATATTGTTGGCTCTTGCTATGACACTGTCTGGATGGCTGGTTATGTGACAAAAACACACTGTCAAATCTTCCTCTTGCTGGCTCTCCTCTTTCACTTTTATTCAGACATAATACATGCTGTCTCTCTCTCTCTCTTTCTCACACACACACACACACACACACACACACACACACACACACACACACACACACACACACACACACACACACACACACACACGTTCTATCACATAACCAAAGAGCAAGTCCACCAGTCCCCTACGGGGACTAGTCCTCAAGGTTAACGTCAATGCAGAATAAAGGTTACAGTACATTTCTCTCCTTTCTGCTCTCTTCAACTCAATTGAATTTTAACCACAGTGTAAGCTCCTGGCTGGGAAAGGTCAGGCCTAGCTGCTTCCTCAGAATAATGATCAAGCAAAGTACATCATGACCATCGATAGGCTAATATACTTTCTCTCTCTCTCTCTCTCTCTCTCTCTCTCTCTCTCTCTCTCTCTCTCTCTCTCTCTCTCTCTCTCTCTCTCTCTCTCTCTCTCTCGAGCAAAGCACACACTATACTGTAGGATCTGGGTAGAATGGATCACTATGCTGTAGGATCTGGGTAGAATGAATCACTATGCTATAGGATCTTGGTAGAATGAATCACTATGCTGTTGAATCTGAGTAGAATGAATCACTATGCTGTAGGATCTGGGTAGAATGAATCACTATGCTGTTGAATCTGGGAATAATTCATCATTATGCTGTAGGATCTGGGTAGAATGAATCACTGTGCTGTTGAATCTGGGAAGAATGAATCACTATGCTGTAGGATCTGGGTAGACTTAATCACTATGCTGTTGAATCTGAGTAGAATGAATCACTATGCTGTTGAATCTGAGTAGAATGAATCACTATGCTGTTGAATCTGAGTAGAATGAATCACTATGCTGTTGAATCTGGTGTTGCCGTTGGGTCTTTGTATCTCTGAGGTCCTCTATTCTCCCCAACCCATTGTCCATGTTGCTTTGTTGAGCAGAGAAGATAGTAAGATAGTATCTCCTGTACTGTATCTCTTTATCTCCTGTATCTGTGTAGGACTATTTTGGTCTGATACCCTCTGATCTCTGGGCTCGCTTTGCTGTCCTGCGATCTGTAAGCGCGATACTGACCTATATCTACGTATAGATCTGATATGCTGTGATCTTTAGGCTTTGTATTAATCTGGATCTGTTCTACACTGTAAATCGCGTTTAGCGTTTAGTGCAGGGTTGATGAGCCATGTTTCTCCTCCTGTATTTAGGTCCTGGAGTAGACTAATTCTCCAGTCCCTATAGCACATGGAGAATTTGTTTCAGTGCCACAGTAACAACATATTCTTTCATTAATCTCTTTCGTTCTCTCTCCATCTCTCACTAGTCTCAGAACTCTGTAGCTCGACTTCTCTTTCTCCCTCACTCCCTTTAACCATCTTTCTTTCTCCCGCTCTTTCCTCTCTCTCTCTCCTCTCTTTCCCAGCCCCCAGGTTTCCTCTCCTATGCGTCTCAGTGACGTTGATTGTAACTGGGCTGAACATGTCACCAAGTCAGTGTGAGAGAGGAACATATTAAACAGGCATTTAGATTCATGAGAGAGTGAACACAGAGATATCTACATCTCCCGTAGACTCCTGGCTGTAACAGCTCTACCGATGCCACTACATCTTTCTGTTGTGTCACAATCCATAACTGTAAACATTATTTAGCCGCATCAGCGATGTGTGAATATATGGATTGATTGGTTTCTTGTGAAAGCACTACGTTTTGCGATACATATCTACTCATGTATGACTTTCTGTATATTTATATGCAAGCTGTAGGTCTATATCTAGAGGACTCCTGATATCTCCAGGAGAGATAATTATAAATGTTGTCTTTATCTGGTGTCTAGTACTGTCTTTTTGCTGGCTAGGTCCATCTACTTTTATTTTTTTTAATTTTTATTATTATTTTTTTTTAAATTTTACCCCCTTTTCTCCCTAATTTTCGTGGTATCCAATCGCTAGTAATTACTATCTTGTCTCATCGCTACAACTCCCGTACGGGCTCGGGAGAGACGAAGGTCGAAAGTCATGCGTCCTCCGAAGCACAACCCAACCAAGCCGCACTGCTTCTTAACACAGCGCGCCTCCAACCCGGAAGCCAGCCGCACCAATGTGTCGGAGGAAACACCGTGCACCCGCCCCCCTTGGTTAGCGTGCACTGCGCCCGGCCCGCCACAGGAGTCGCTGGAGCGCGATGAGACAAGGATATCCCTACCGGCCAAACCCTCCCTAACCCGGACGACGCTAGGCCAATTGTGCGTCGCCCCACGGACCCCCCGGTCGCGGCCGGCTGCGACAGAGAGGTCCATCTACTTTAAGTGCTGCCTGTCTTCCCAGTGTCCTACTTGGTGTGTGAACTGCTGAATGCTCATAACTGGCAGCTGATTGTTGACACATCGACCAGGATTAAGGGGCAGGGCAATTTGGGATTGTTGTTGTTTTCGTAATCAGTGGCTGTATTGGAGGGGGAGTGGTTTCTCCTCTCCTAGGCAATTAGCAATTAGTGTTAGTACTTCAGTCTCCCCTGTTTTCTCAGTGGCAGCTGTAAACGGCGGTCATGTCAGGGGCGGTCTCGTAGTCAAAACTAAGACGGTTCTGCCGAGTTGTTCTGTGGAGTTATTTAAGGAAGAAACGAGAGGAAGGCTCCACAACAATCTCTGACTTGAATATCTTACCTAGTTATTTCCATATGATCTCATTTGGCAACTACGTTTGTGTTTGTATACCTGTTTGCTCCTCTCCCTGTAGGCTTTTTATTTTATTTTTTATAGGCTTTACAGACACTCACCACCCCTTGGCTGCAACCCTTCTAATATAGTGAAACCCTTCTAATTTAGTGTACCCTGCGCGAACAACCCATGTGGAATTCCTGGTCTCCAGCAGCGTTTGGAACTGCCGATCTGCGGCCAAGAACACAGAGTTCATCTCAGCCTATGCTGCCCTTCAGTCGGTAGACATTTTGGCCCTGATAGAGAGACATGGATCACCCCAGAGAACACTGCTACTACAGCTGCTCTCTCTTAATCTGAGTATGTGTTTTCTCATAGTCCGAGAGCATCTGGTCATCACGGGGGGTGGCACAGGGCTACTCATTTCTCCTAAGTGGAGATTTTCTCTTTTCTCCCTCACCTGTCCACCTCCTCATTTGAATTCCATGTTGTCACTGTCTGCACCACGTACTCTCACTACTGGTGTCCCCTAGGGCTCGGATCTAGGCCCTCTCTTCTTCTCTCTGTATCATTGGCTCCATCATATCCTCACATGGTCTCTCCTATCATTGCTATGCGGATGAGACTCGACTACTTTTCTCCTTCCCCCCTTCTGACACCCAGGTGGCGACACCCATCTCTGCGTGCCTGGCAGATATCTCAACTTGGATGTCAGCCCACCACCTCAAGCTCAACCTCGACAAGACGGAGCTGCTCTTCCTCCCGGGGAAGGCCTGCCCGCTCCAAGACCTCTCCATCACGGTTGACAACTCCACAGTGTCACCCTCCCAGAGTGTAAAGAACCTTGGTGTGACACTGGACAAGACCCTGTCGTATTCTGCAAACATCAAAGCAGTGACCCGCTCCTGCAGGTTCATGCTCTACAACATTCGTAGAGTACGACCCTACCTCACACAGGAAGCGGCACAGGTCCTAATCCAGGCACTTGTCATCTCCCGTCTGGACTACTGCAACTCACTGTCGGTTGATCTCCCCGCTTGTGCCATCAAACCCCTGCAATTTATCCAGAACCCTGCAGCCCGCCTGGTGTTCAACCTTCCCAAGCTCTCCCATACCACCCCACTCCTCCGCACACTCCACTGGCTTCGCATCCACTACAAGACCATGGTGCTTGCCTACAGAGCAGCAAGAGGAACTGCCCCTCCCTATCTTCAGGCTTTGCTCAAATCCTACACCCCACCCCATAACTCCGTTCTGCCACCTCTGGTCTCTTGCCACTCCTTTATGAACTAGCTCTGACTTGGCTGATAGCTACTTAGAGGAAAAATGTACTTACTATGACTGAATCTACTTACTGTGACTGAGATAATGTGGTTGTCCCACCTAGTTATCTTAAGATGAACGCAATAACTGTCAGTCACTCTGGATAAGAGAGTCTGTTCAAATGTAAATGTAGGTATCCAACACGTGTGTATGTATGCATGTGAGAATGTGACTGAGTGAACAAACGTGCACTCATTAGCGTGCATGTGAGCGTTTCTCCTCCTGCCGACACCCTTCCACAGCTTCTTTGTCTTCGCAAGAGGGGAGATTATTTCCGCAGATTCTCTTTTCCCATCAAAAGTGGTTATCGACAAAGCTAACATTAGTAAAGAATTGAAGGGAAGGTGGGAGGAGAGGGAGGGAGGGAAATATAATTATTCCCTTGGCAGAGGCGTCTGTAGAGCGGTGAGTAGCGGGGAGAGAGAGGCCTGGGTCCTGTGGCTGTCTGAAAGAGTGTCAGATGATTATCTGGGAGACAGAAGAGAGACCAGACACAGCCTTGGCTCCCTCCACTATCCCCTCCCAACCGGCTCCCGCCCTTTGTCCTCCTTGCTGCATCACTCCTTCCACCGCCCCCCTCATGCCCGCCTGTCTCCTGTTTCAACTCTCACCGCCCGTCTCCACTGTGTCATTCTCACTTAGTTTAGTCCTCAGTGCGTAGGACAGCGTCAGTCGTCCCAGCAGCGCTTCGCTCCCTCCACGCACAGCCGAGGTAATCAGCAGACTCATATTATTACTAACCAGGGAGAGTGATGGGAGAATCACTCAGGCCAATTTAAGTGTGGACACAGCCTGTTCATAAAGGAGAAACATATTAATACACTGTAATGAACAAACCACACTTGTATCAGGAGCTGGAACAAATTGTCAGAATCGGTCACGGGGGATTGGTGTGTGTGTGTTAGAGAGACTCCATTGTCCATGAAAGACTCCACTGTTCAATAAATATGATTTGCACATAAATCATTGGCGGCAGGGAAGGAGAGAAGTGAGAGAAGGGCAGATTGAATGTTATAATGATGAGTGTATAGTGGGGTCGTAGTCCACTTGAGTGTTGAGTCAGGGGAAGTAATCCTTTCCATTCGGCTCCTACAGTATATGAGCCTGCGTGACTCCTTTCCTCTGTGGAACGGAATGTAGTAGGATCCTCCTTTCTACCTCTCTCTCTCTCTCCTCTGCCCCCTCTCTTCATTCTTCACCCTTCTCTTTCCATCATCACTCTCTCTCCCCCTCTCCGCCTTACCCTCCTCTACCCACCTGTCTCTCTCCCTCTCTCCTTCTCTCCCAACTCTCTCTCAGGATGATCAATGCACCCTGTCCTGTAGTATCGGCTGCTCGACAAACGCTGACATGGTTGATATTCTGTCAGGATGAATCCAACATGGCAGCATTGCATGAACGCCCTGGACACATTTCATAAATCTTAGCTGGCCTCGCTGCCGACTAGATGTGAACTGCAGAGGAAGCAGAACCTTTGTGTGAGCAGAACAGGACTGTCCTTCTCTCTGTCTGACTGCTGTGAGCCTCACCTAGGCAGAGTACAAAATGTCGCCCTATTCCCTTTAAAGTGCACTACCTTTGATGAGAGCCCTGGTCAAAAATAGTACGCTAAATAGGGAACAGGGTGCTATTTGGGACGCAGCCCTAGCCTCCTGTCAGTGGGTATGGAGCTGGGTTAAAAGATCCTGGGCTGCTGAGAGCCTGGCTGGTGTTTTACTGCTATAGATGAAAAACATAGCTAGAGATAGCAGGCGGCTGAAGGTAATAATGAATGCTGTCAGTCAGACAGCACCGGGCTGTTTGTCATTTGAACAGTACAGTAAGTGCCGCAGTGGTTTAATCAAAATGTTTATTCTGATAAATAGAAAAACTCCAGTGTCCTGTATGTATTGTTATTCTGGTTTGTTTGTGTACTAGATAGGGACTGGTTTACTCTGGGGTTGTAAGTGTAGGCCTGCGGTTGTGAATTGATGTGTTCATTTGTTTCCCTCAGCTGCTTTTCAATAATTCAGCTCCAACCTAAGAAGTAGAGCGGTATAGTTTATCTGAATCTGCTGTAGGAATATACTCTGCACCACTAACTCCCGTCTTATTACCCAGATCCATGTTTCACATACACTACATGTATGTACATAGTAGCAGTAAAGACATTATACACAGACACACTATACATACACATATTCTAAAAACATATATACATACATATGAAGAGGTAGTGCACACACACACACACACACACACACACACACACACACACACACACACACACACACACACACACACACACACACACACACACACACACACACACACACACACACACACACACACACACACACACACACACTGTCAGAAACAGTGGTCCATTAATCCCACAGGGACGTCAGACACCCTCTACTCCCATGTGTCTGTTCCTTCAACAGATGAAAGTGCTGTGAGGATGTTCATGTGGAATCGCTGATGGCTCTGCTAGCTGAATAAACTACAACCTGGGTCTGGCATACTGGGGTGTTGAGTAAGTACTTGGCTGAAGGGTGTGTTGGGTGTGTTCTCTGGTTGTCGTCCGTAGTGTTTGAGCTGCTTGGTGAGATGCTGGAGAGTTAGTGAGAAACTGGGGATTTCAGGTGCTGGCTGGCCCTGTGAGAGAGGAGAGGTGAGGATAGGAGAAGTGAGGAGACGTGAGGAGAGGAAAAGAGAAGTGAGGAGAGGAGGGGTGACTGACAGGTCTCATGAATAGTGATGTTCAACAGCTGCTCATTAACCGCGAGACTGTCAGCTAGCAGACTGAAGGAGCACACAGACACACACACCTGTCCATAGTCCCTTCATCTGCATCCCCTGGGCCTGCTCAACATCCCAGGTAGAACCACACCTGTGTTCCCACTCCCCCCCCCCCCGCCCACCGGGGCAGCCCCCTCATTGAATATGGAACGGCCTATCATGCCAGCTGTAAATTCTTAATAAAACTCTCATTGCAATAGGTAAGGGTATGCCTGGAAACCATTCCACATTCCCCTGCTAAGAATACCAAGTTAGTGAGCTGGCTGCTAGGGGACCATGCCTTCAGAGAGCAGTGTCTCTTCTCTGGTTAACTTCTCTGCGCTACGGATCCCTTTTACGGGATCATTTTCCTAAACAACCGCTAGAATTGCAGGGCGCCAAATGCAAAAATATTACAAAAAATATTTATAATCATGCAATCACAAGCGAAATATACCAAAACACAGCTTAGCTTGTTGTTAATCCACCTATCGTGTCAGATTTTGAAAATATACTTTACAGCGAAAGAAATCCAAGCTTTTGTGAGTGTAGCAATCAATGCTACAGCTAGCCCCAAATTAGCATGGTCACGAAAGTCAGAAAAGCAATACAATTAATCGCTTACCTTAGATAATCTTCGGATGCTTTCACTCACGAGACTCCCAGTTACACAATAAATGTTATTTTTGTTCGATAAATATTACTTTTATAACAAAAAAACGCCATTTGGGTTGCGCGTTATGTTCAGAAAACCAAAGCCTTGTTCCGTTTGACAAATTCCAAAAAGTATCCGTAATGGTCGTAGAAACATGTCAAATGTTTTTTATAATCAATCCTCAGGTTGTTTTTAACAAACATAATCTGTAAATTCTATGCATATTCTACGATCTGGACCTGAGAAATAGTCTGTTTACCTTGGGAACGTTCTTTAAAAAAAATATATATATATGACTCCTAGCGTCAAGAGGTTAACAGACTCTGATGGAATGCACCTTTTGTTTGTAATCGATGTAGAAGCAGAGGCATCCACCATGTAATTAAAGGCCCATTTGATCTCTAATAAAGCGTGCTGTCTGTCCCTCTCCCACCCAGGGGAGAGCAGAACCAGGGACAGGCATACCTTCATTACTACACAGCATTCTCTGCCTTGATGTCTGCCTCCTACAAACACTCACAAACACACATACTCATGACCATTAACAGATAGAGTACGTGCGGCACACACTGTGAATCACCAGATCTCCATATCTCACATCTTCTCCAATCGTACACACACACACACATACACACACACACACACACACACACACACACACACACACACATATACACTCACATGTGAACACACACTGTGAAAGAGAGAGAGAGAAAGTGGCTCTCCTGCAATGAGGCTGGGATTGATTCTAGTCACACAGAGCTGGGGCGAGATGAGCAGTCACTCTGAATAGGCCCGGCAGTCAAATAATACAGATACGAACATCAGAGGAATAATTGAAGAAAGTGTTTTATATGTAAAAGACAGAGAGGGATGAAGTGGAATTGAATCCCAGAGGAAATGTGGAGGGAGGTGTGTCCCAGGAGACAGACTCACAAAGACTCCAGCATGTTTGAAGAAAATAGAGGATAATTAAAGTGGTCACTGCCTTCCACAGGCCAGGACAACACTCAATCTCTCTCTTTTTCTCTATCTACCTTTCTCTCTCTTTCTATTTTCTATCTTTCCCCCTATCTTTTCCTATTTCCCATATCTCTCCTTCTGTTTCTCTCTCTCTCTGTCTCCCTCTATGTCTGTCTCTCGCTCTTCCCTCTTACTCTCCCATACATCCTCTACACACGCACAGCTAGTCCTAGCTCCAATGTCAACCCAGACCTCCATCTCCCTCGTCGCACACAGCATTTCACTCAGTCGTTTTATCACTTTCATCCTGATACGGCCCAATGCGTGAATAGTAGCACTTCTCCTGACCACTCCACCATTTGTCTCTGTGGCAACCGGTTTTCAAAAGGGATTTGAACCCGCAGGCACTCCATTGAGTAAACAATGGAAAAAAGTTTTCTGACTGAATCTCCCTCTTTCGCTCTCTCTCTCTCCCTCCCTTTCTCTCTCGCTGCATTCTATCAAGCGTGTCGGCATGACAACAACAGGTCTCCATGGCGACGGTGTGCCCAGGCGATTCCTGTGCTGCTGGTCTGGTTATGTACCAGTGCTCCAGGCCTCCCCCGGATCCTCTGCCTGGTGGGCTAGCCGCTCCAAATCAATAACTCACTCAAGGAACTCACTCATGGCCAGGATAATTCATACATCACTCCTGTGTGGCTCTGCTTTTTAAAGACCCCAACCCATATAACCCATATTGCAAATAACCATTAGTGTAAATGCGTGATTGCAAAGTCCCGAAGACATTTCAAACATAGAAAAGAAATGAGAATTTGAGTGTGGAGAAAACCCATGTGCAATCCCAATGGTAAACATGTCCTACTCTTTCACAGACCATCATTTAGCTGAAACCCAATCCTCAACAAAAAACATTATCCCTGACTAATCCATATGACTAAATCAATGGCTTACAAAACCAATAATCATTACAAAATTCCTCCATGTGGTCCATTTAAACCCTTCAGATTCCCCAGCCTTCCTTTCCTATTACCATAGCATGGCCATTACTCTCCCTCGTGCCGTGTGTGGCCGACGCAGCCTGACAGGAGAGCACAAATAAATCCCATGTTCCTCTCTGTCCTTGTGCTCTGCTCTGCTCATTCGCCATAGAGGATTTCTCCTCCGTCTTCCTCTCTCGCTCTCTCTCTCGTCCCCCTGTGTCTCTTGGTCCCAGTGTATTGATTGGTCTCTGAGTGTACGGAGCAGGAAGATAAGATAAATACTGAGTCAGTGGCCATGAACAGCTCTCTCAGTCACCCTGACATGAAGGGAAGGATAATCATCTGCCAGCCATGAGAAAGAGCCCGTTGCAATTGGAGCAATGAATGTTGAATGGGGAGGAGTTGGCTGAAATACAAACAGATGTGCAACCAGTCTAAACCCCCCGACCTACGTATTTTCTTCAACGTGACTATTATTTCTGAATTAAGCCAGTCTTATCCTGTCACTAACCCGTTATGTTTGGTGTCTACACATCCTTCTATACAGTGATAATGTGCTTAAACAAGTGCTGTACTGTGTGCCCTCAGTTGGAGAATCACAAGCCATAATGTACTGTAGCACGTCAACATTCACACCATACAGAATACAAATGCACACACAAACACACATTTGCCTGCCAATCCACATTCACAGGCACACATGCATGGCCACCATCACTCAACAAACAGCTGAGCACACACACTGGGGCTAAATGAGGGCTCCTGGTATCTCTTGCGGCGTTAGGAGCACTGGCGCGGCTCTTCCTCTCCGATTCTCAAAGCCGTATCTGTATCAGGAACAGCAAACTGAAAAAGCAATTTGCTTTGTCACACAGAGACATGCCTGACTACACAGAATAATTGCACTGCAGCTCTGGAAAGAACTGTTCTCCTTTTATCTAATGAAGGCCTTAAGGGGAGGGAGTTGTGTGTGTGTGTGTGTGTGTGTGTGTGTGTGTGTGTGTGCATGCGTTGGTGCAAGTTTGTGTGTGTACCAGCGTGGACCTGCATTTACAGCCATGGCAGGTAGCCTAGCGGTTAGCATGTTGGACCAGTAATAAAGGGAAAAGGGGATACCTAGTCAGTTGCACAACTGAATGCATGCAACCGAAATGTGTCTTCCACATTTAACCCAACCCCTCCCTCTGAATCAGAGAGGTGCGGGGGCTGCCTTAATCAGCATCCATGTGATTTGCGACTGGGGAGCAGTTGTTGTTGGGGGTTAAATTCCTTGCTCAAGGGTTGCTGGTTCGAATCCCCAAGCCGACAAGGGGGAAAATCTGTCCATGTGCCCTTGATCAAGGTGCTTAACTTTAATTGCTTCAGGGTCAACTTTGATAATGGCTGACCCTGGCCATGACCCCACTCTCTGTCTCAGGGGGAGTTGGGATATGCAAAAAACACATTTCCATTTCATGTGTATAATTCACACATTTACATTTACATTTTAGTCATTTAGCAGACGCTCTTATCCAGAGCGACTTACAGTAGAGTGCATACATTTTATTATTATTATTATTTTTTTTTTTAACATACTGAGACAAGGATATCCCTACCGGCCAAACCCTCCCTACCGGCCAAACCCTCCCTAACCCGGACGACGCTATGCCAATTGTGCGTCGCCCCACGGATCTCCCGGTTGCGGCCGGCTGCGACAGAGCCTGGGCGCGAACCCAGCCCAGCCTGGGCGCGAACCCAGAGACTCTGGTGGCGCAGCTAGCACTGCGATGCAGTGCCCTAGACCACTGCGCCACCCGGGAGATACCACACTTTTACATGTGTGAAACAGGACAAATATAAGCACTCACCTAATTATTATTTGTGAATGGCGTGTGTGAGTGTGAGTGTGAGTGTGAGTGTGCGTGTGAGTGTGAGTGTGAGTGTGCGTGTGCGTGTGCGTGTGCGTGTGCGTGTGCGAGTGCGTGTGCGTGTGCGTGTGCGTGAGCGTGTGCGTGAGCGTGAGCGTGAGCGTGCGAGTGCGTGTGCGTGTGAGTGTGCGTGTGCGTGTGCGAGTGCGAGTGCGTGTGTGTGTGTGTGTGTGTGTGTGTGTGTGTGTGTGTGTGTAGGATAAGGGTTAAGGAGCTAGTCCATATAATATAATGTGTGTGTGTGTGTGAACATAATCAAGAGAGAAGTGTGTAAAGGCAGATAAGGAAGCGAGTGAAGCGGCTCCATTGTATCTGTTCCAATCACAATAATGTCCCTTGCTGCTCCCTCTCCTTTCCACACAGTTGCATTGCAATATATTGATTAATCAAATCTGCATGTAGCCTCTGGGCCAGAGCTGTCCAGTCGCAGGTTTGGAGAAGGGCCCTGATTCAATAATGCAAAAGTAGGCTGAAGAATAAAAGCCCTGGTGCATGGCCTCAGACAGTAACTCCTGAGAAGTGCTGAGTCCACACTCCACACTCTGTGGTCTAGCTGCTCCCTGTGTGGATGCAGCCAGGCAGGCTCTGGAGCACCTGCAGACTGGGACAACACTTCAGAGGCCAGGGCAGAGATAGGAGACCCACAGAGGGCACACACCCACGAGGGGCTGCAGGGAGAGGTTAAAGACACTGTAAGACTCTGGGTCACTCTCAGTTGTGTGGCCAGTGTTCCTCTCCTGGCTTCCAACAGGGGAGGCACATTTTGTTACTGTAATCACCAGCGTTTTAGCTCCAGGGCTGGAGACGAGGGACATTTTGTTACTGTAATCATCAGCGTTTTAGCTCCAGGGCTGGAGACCAGGAACATTTTGATACTGTAATCACCAGCGTTTTAGCTCCAGGGCTGGAGACGAGGGACATTTTGTTACTGTAATCATCAGCGTTTTAGCTCCAGGGCTGGAGAGGAGAGACATTTTGATACTGTAATCACCAGCGTTTTAGCTCCAGGGCTGGAGACGAGGGACATTTTGTTACTGTAATCATCAGCGTTTTAGCTCCAGGGCTGGAGACCAGGGACATTTTGATACTGTAATCACCAGCGTTTTAGCTCCAGGGCTGGAGACGAGGGACATTTTGTTACTGTAATCACCAGCGTTTTAGCTCCAGGGCTGGAGACGAGGGACATTTTGTTACTGTAATCATCAGCGTTTTAGCTCCAGGGCTGGAGAGGAGGGACATTTTGTTACTGTAATCACCAGCGTTTTAGCTCCAGGGCTGGAGACAAGGGACATTTTGTTACTGTAATCACCAGCGTTTTAGCTCCAGGGCTGGAGAGGAGGGACATTTTGATACTGTAATCACCAGCGTTTTAGCTCCAGGGCTGGAGACAAGGGACATTTTGATACTGTAATCACCAGCGTTTTAGCTCCAGGGCTGGAGACAAGGGACATTTTGTTACTGTAATCACCAGCGTTTTAGCTCCAGGGCTGGAGAGGAGGGACATTTTGATACTGTAATCACCAGCATTTTAGCTCCAGGGCTGGAGAGGAGGGAGAGGGGTAGACCGAAGGAGCAAAGGCATTGTGTTCTCTTCTTATTCAGTAATGTCTGTGTTTAGGAGCAGGTTTGTGGATGGTGGCGATGTAAAGCTGTAAATCGATTGTTCCGGGAGGAGCGTAAGTAAGCCGTCAGTGACAGTTTGAAGTATTTAACTTCATAATGAGGCTGAATGTGCAGCAGTTCACTGCTCCGCGGCTAAGCTGCTGTAATCGCTTCTATCTGCTTCATTATGTAAAAAACATTCCTTATCCTCCCAGTCTGTCGCTCCCTCTCTCTACTCCCTCCCCTCTCCTCTCTCGCTCTCTCTATAGGCCCCCTGCAATGTAACTGGCACGGTGCACGGAACTGCAGTGTAGAATGAGAGAATGAGAAGAGGAGACATGCTGGGAGGAACCAACCTGAAAGGTAGCTGCTGCTAGAGGGTTTCAGTCCAAATGGCTGAGAGAAGGAGAATCCTGAGAGACGGAGTACTGAGAGAGTGTACGTTAGAAGCAGGAACTCAGTGTTCTTGGTACTGTGTGCTCTATATAGTAGCAGACAATGTAAGACTCACTCCTTCACCTAGCATTACCAAGGCCACTTATGTGACCTCGCATCAATGGTTCATGTTCATACCTATGTATAGGCTGTGTGTGTGTGTGTGTGGGTGACATACATTATATGGACCAGCTCCTTAACCCTTATCCTACACACACACACACACACACACACACACACACACACACACACACACACACACACACACACACACACACACACACACACACACACACACACACACACACACACACACACACACACACACACACACACACACACAGAGAAGGGTATGCATGCATGCGCTGGGTGAGAAACACACTGTCATGCGCAGGAACTCTGCTCTGAGCTGGGAGAGGAAAAAGCTTCAGATACATGACAAACCATGAAGCTACTGCTGTTTCAATGGAGCAGAAAAAAACAGGGGAGAAAAATGTCAACAACAAATAGATGCTGGTTTCTGTTGCCGTGGGCGACATGGACTTTGGTTCCTACATGTTTCTCTCCTACTGCATTATGCATCATCTTTTCATCCAATTAAACAAAAACACAGGCTACAGAGCACAACGCAGGGAGCATCTCCCAGCTCTGCATAATCTGCAAGAAATTATATGTGTGTGTGTGTGTGTGTGTGTGGAAGGTAGATGGTAGAGGTCAACACTTTGTTTTGTTCTGATCCACAGCAGCTTTGCTCTGACCAGAGTTCTGTGTGGTCTAAATGAAGATTGATTTGTGTGTCTGGGCTGGACTCAGACCAGTCAGAGACAAAGCATTACAGCACCACTGTATAACACCTCCCTGTGAACCTGGCGTGTCCTTTCCCCGGTTTCTGTGGTAACGTGCAGGTAGTGCATGCCAAACAGCCCAGGGGAAGGTGTGAAACTCCATGTTTAATTCTCTCTTCAGCCGGCCAATGAGCAATCCGGCTTTCACACCTTTCCCTTCCTGCCCCTTGCAGACAGCCATCACTATGGCAACCAAGCACTCTATCACCTCCTGCCCCAGAAGATTTTGGAGAGACTTATGGATTCATTTCAGGTGCATTCAAGTTAATGTATCATACTCTGTATGTGAATATTATAATGGAACAACAGGGCTGATATGGCAGTATTCAGTATTTCAGCTGAGATACGAGCAGTGAGGAAAATAAATACACCCATTTTTCAATGGCTGAGTAGTAGGCACCCTAGAATGCCTGGAGAGATACACACACAGATATAGTGACCTTGTTCAGCTATATGTTCATCTACAAGACCCTGCTAGGTAAAGTCCCCCCTTATCTCAGCTCGCTGGTCACCATAGCAGCACCCACCTGTAGCACGCGCTCCAGCAGGTATATCTCTCTGGTCACCCCCAAAACCAATTCTTCCTTTGGCCGCCTCTCCTTCCAGTTCTCTGCTGCCAATGACTGGAACGAACTACAAAAATCTCTGAAACTGGAAACACTTATCTCCCTCACTAGCTTTAAGCACCAGCTGTCAGAGCAGCTCATAGATTACTGCACCTGTACATAGCCCATCTATAATTTAGCCCAAACAACTACCTCTTTCCCTACTGTATTTATTTATTTATTTTGCTCCTTTGCACCCCATTATTTCTATCTCTACTTTGCACATTCTTCCACTGCAAATCAACCATTCCAGTGTTTTACTTGCTATATTGTATTTACTTCGCCACCATGGCCTTTTTTTGCCTTTACCTCCCTTATCTCACCTCACTTGCTCACATTGTATATAGACTTATTTTTCTACTGTATTATTGACTGTATGTTTGTTTTACTCCATGTGTAACTCTGTGTTGTTGTATGTGTCGAACTGCTTTGCTTTATCTTGGCCAGGTCGCAATTGTAAATGAGAACGTGTTCTCAACTTGCCTACCTGGTTAAATAAAGGTGAAAAAAAATATATATATACACTGCTGGATGAGTTTGACCTTGAAATAAAGGACAACTCTGGAGCTGAAGAATATGGCCTCAAGAAAACAATTACTAGGTCTGTAAGGAAACAGTGTACGTTGATACCGGCAATTTGAACTCAAGGGAAAATAGTAGAAGGGAGGTTTTGAATTTCAAAGTAACAGTAAACTATTTTCCTTTAGAAGGTGTGTGTGTGTGTGTGGCTGGCATCATGAGGGCATGTTATGTTGCATCCTGTTGGCAGCAGGGTGACAGAAAATCCATGCCAAAGATTTGAGTTCTCCATCAGATTATCTTTATCCGCTTCATGCCCATTGGAATAGTTAATAATGTTGATGGAACATTGTGGAAACTCTTAGCAGGCATATGGTTCTCTAGCTCCCATTGCGTAATGACTCCACAGTAGCCACATCACAATAGTGATTTAATATCAAAGGACAGACAGACTGATTCAGGGTTGGGATCAGTTCAGTTTTCCATTCAGTCAATTCAGGAATTCTCTCTCTGACACAGAAAAGCACAAATAAACCCCATGTTCATGTCTGTCCTTGTGCTCGGCTCTCTTTCAATTTCTCTCTCTCTCTCTGTCTCTCTCTCTGGAGATCTATAGACCTCTCACTTACTGACTCAATTTTCCAGTTTGTTCACCTCCTTTCCAGTTTATAGTACAGTCCCTAACCCTTCATTCCCCTGCTCCGGTCATATCCTTCTCATCCTCATAAGAGATTTTAAATTCTCCTCACTTTCCTATTATTTAGAGAGAATCAACTCCTAAAAATTGAAAATCTATATAATGATATGGTTGGCAGCGCTGGTTCAGTACAAATACGCCCACCTGGACCGCTGAGTTTTAATGCTTGAGACCTATGGTTGTACACACACACACACACACACACACACACACACACACACACACACACACACACACACACACACACACACACACACACACACACACACACACACACATGTTCACATACAAAATTGACAAAATAAACATGATTTAAAATGGACATCAAAGGGTGATGCTATGGGTTAAAGTTATTTTAGACAAATGCAAAGAGCATGAACCATCTGGCCAGAGGGAGAGAGTGAGAACAGAGGGAGAGAGTGCAAACAGGGGGAGAAAGGGGAAGGAGAAAATGCAGATTTCAGCTCCGTATCTACTTCACAGAGTGCAGCAGAGCATGAGAGGGAGAGAGAGAGGGATGGAAAAAGAGGGACACTGACCGACCAGCTCTATGCCTGAGAGGACTTCCGGTAACTGTTTTTCCCTTCTCTTTTCTCTTGCCTTGCCTGGTATGGCTTGGAGATAAAACAGAAACACATTGCCTCCTTGACAAATGGGTCATGTATTGTCTTCACCTACTTCAGAAATATCCTCCAGCCCCCAGGACTGTAAATAGTGACAGGGGAGTGAGTGGAGAGACGGAGAGACGTGGAGAGAGATGGAGAGAGAGAAAAGAGCTTTAGATGAATGTGTTAATACAGTATATTTCCTCAGCATTGCCATTAGCCACTTTGCTGCTTGCACTATGACCACACACAATGACTCAACATCACTTTGACTCTTCCTTTCAGGCAGGAGCCTAAGCTATTATTCACAACCACATGCCATACTGTATGTATCCAGGGACAGGCTGGAAGGAGAACTGTACTGTACCCTGATGGTACTGTTACTTGGATTCATGGGTAATTGGGTAATGACAAAGAGATGCAGTAACAATGACAGAGCTTCCTTGTGGTCTTTAATGCTCTGTTCTACTGTACTTTCTCTCTCTCACACTCTCTCTCAACCACAAGCTCTTTCCATGCTTGTGTGCTCCTGCTGGGTAAATGGAGGGGTGTGCACTGTGCATCTGAGGGCAACAGCAGGAGGCTGGAACTCCAACTCTCCACTTTGCTGTAGGAGGGATGTCTTACACTGGTTTTACCCTATACAGTAACCTACTGTACCCTGTACATGGCACTCATGATGATAGGTATAATGTTCCACACGCCGTGTCATGTATTGAGATTGACGTAGCATAAACAATTAGGGTTAGTGAAGAGGATACAGCATGTGCCAAGTGCAATAGACTGCCAAGGTTCCAGCCCTATCATATGTAGTTAAGTAACACTTGAGCCATTCATAGGTAATTATAGGCAAGGACGTGAAGTGGCTTGTTGTTGTTTGTAACTTTGGAAAGCGGTGAAATGGGAAAGTGAAGTTGAGCGCTATTACTGAGGAGGAAGAGCGGAGCGGGTAGCGCAGGCCAGGGTGTTCTATTATTCATACCGTGTTCAGGATGGCCGGAGGCCACTAACTCTGGCTGTCAAAAACTAGGAGAATCCGAGGCCCACCAGAGTCCTGATGCACACACACAAGCACACACTTAGCAACATCATTAAAATATTTGCATGCTTATTTCTCTAAATCCCAATTCTGGGAAATCCCTTCGAATTATATTGGCACCTTAATTTACCAATTAGAAGCGGATGAGAGCTAAATTGATGGCATTATGTTGTCTTGACAATCACCATCCGGCTCTTACACAACGCCATATCAGCCCCAATCAGCGTTGGTGTGCAGATAACAAGGAAGTCGATTATGGCAATGCGTTCCGTTAAATGTCACCCCTCTCTCGCGTTCCGTGTATCTGTCATTCTACTGAAAATCCATACAGAGCAGCAAACAACACAGTCTAGTCAATGCAGCCCCCTCTCTATCTCTCTCTCCCGCACACTTTCTCTCTCCCGTGCACGCACGCAGAGTGGTACTTCTTTGAATCAGTTGCCAAAGCAGCGATGTGCTGCTCCTAGCGTCGTCACCTTGCAAGCACAGAAGTAACCTTCCAACCTCTGCGACTTTCTGCCCCTGTCATTAGCTACTATACCATTGAGTCCCCTGCTCATTTACAGGTTAAAGGCATTGCCTTATTCTAACAAACATATCGTGTGTGAAAGATTGTGTATTTGATTCAGCGTTCACTGTCAAAAATCTGCGGTCCACTGATCGGTGTTGGTCATACGGGAGGGGGAGCAGACGCGAGTCCACACGGCACATCGCTGATCATTGTAGCCTACCGAGCTAGAGGTCTACTCTGCGTCCGTGTGTGGAATTAACCCAGCGCACAGACTGGCTGGTGATGAGGTTCGTCGTGTACACTCGACAGAGCATTGACAGAATCCCTCTCGGGCTGAAGAAACCGCCCCAATAAGGACACAGGCAAGAGGGGAAGAGCAACAGAGGAGCTGGTGTCGGCTGGAACGCTGTCATTTCGGCAAGAATGCATCTCTTCAGTGCCATGTTCCTACTAGTGATGTTAGCTGCCATGCCCTGTGAGGTAAGAACAAGCGTACATCTCATATTTAAAATGCTCTTTATTTGTTAACGTTGCATAAATGCCGGCCATTGGGGGTACAGAATACATATTCGAGGACTTGCCTGTGTCTATTAGACATATACAAATGTGCTTAAAATCAATACTTGAGCAAGTGTGAAGAAAAACACGTTTAGTGGAATGAGTGTGAAATACACAAACGTGTTAGTGCGAACGTGCCACACAATGACTCCAAATATGATTTTATTTGATTCCTCTGTATTTTCCCCCAGTCGTAAAGAAAATGTGTAGGCTAGTCAAATATCACATCTGCGGCCGTCTGGCCTGGAATACAGCAGCATGGATTCAGAGGGGCAGGACAGAGAGAAAGTTGAGAGAGGAAGCGACAGAAAGGCTCTGGGGCTTCTCTGAACAACAGAAGTCTATATTATGCCGGCACTGTACATCACGCTCGAGCGAGCTTGTGCACAATCCAAGTGTGATTTGCGAATGTGTGGGCACACATGTCAGGTTCAGTGTTAGTAAGATGATTGTAATTAGTGTTTTTCTAATGCCCCTTCAAACGCTAACCTATGTTCCGTGGTGAATGGACTTATCTGTAGGCCTATGTCTTGGAGTTATGTATTTGCCGCTACGTTGGACCAGAGAAGCACTAAGTACATACCTTTCCCTGAAACCATGAGCTCTGAAGTGACAGTTGTAAATTGAAGTGAAGGAAGTTAAATTATCTGACCCAGAAAACATTTGAAAGTCCAAGAGATGTGAATAATTTGTTATTGCGGCTTCAGCTGTCAGACAAAATAAGTTCTAAAACATGTTAACATGCTTAATACAACAGTCAGTTGCTAAAAAGAATGCAGATCACGCTGCAAGTCCTGCATATCCTCATTGGTTTATAGAAGCAGGTACTCACGTGTCAACTCGTCATTGGTTATACCCACGTGGGTGACAAAAAGATGAACGAGGTCAGTGACCTTAATGCACCTAAGTTGCCAAATGCACCTAAGTTGCCAATCGCAATATAAAGTCAAGAGAAGAAAAAGCCTAGAAGGAGGAGAGATGACTAGAAACGATTCGGTTGACTGTTTTATGTGTGTATTAATTGTCGGAGTAGAGGACCTTGTGCATTTCAGGTAAAATAACAACTCAATGTTTATACAAATTAGCTAGCAATAGCTGCTAGCTAAATAGGACAAATTAGCTAGCAAGTGCAAGCTAGCTAGCTAAATTGCCATAAATGTTTAATGCTTTTCGACCTGTCCCCAAATTAATGTAATTGCTTCAGAGTTTGTTTTGATATTTTAACCTGCGTGTCGTGATCGCGTTTGGTGTGGGGGGACAAAATACATTTATGCACGAATGCGAACGATGGCACATGTGTACAGCCGGTTTGGGTTCCGTGTTAGTGCTATTCGGTAATCCTTGGGATGACCCTTAACCCCAACCCTTACCCTAATCTTAACGATAACCCCTACCTAACGCTAACCTTAAAACCCTTTTACATTTAAACTTAAATTGGTTGATGTCATAGTTGGGACTTCCCAAGGATCCCAGTTTTAGTGTGTAACAGTTTCCAAACCCTTTGTTTTGTTCTCACAATCACCAGGTAACACATTAATGGTCAAGAGTAAAGCTTGGGATGGACCTACAGTTGAAATAATATTCTCTGGCTTGCCAGGCCTGACCCCAAAGTGTAGAATGTTATGTGCATCATTTTGCCTAGATATGCCCCCTGAGAGTATCCTGACAATCACTCATGTTTGGGCAGGATTGATCAAATATCTTTTGAACCCCCAAGAATGTTCTGAGAATGATATGACTGTATTAACCATATAGATCAACAGCTGCAGATTTCTACAGTATTCTGACTGTGTGTAAACCAGGAAATGAAAATGTCTGCTGTAGTTCATTTCTAATACACAGTAGCACCGAGAGAGCATCCTGCTCTCCAGAACGAGTATGTTGTCTACTACAGAAGTGTGCCATGTTAACTGCCATGTCTACGTGCTGCGTTGAGACTTGAGCTGACCTTTTCCCAGAAATGGATCCGATGCTACTTGTCCTGAGGCCATGCTCCTTTCAAACGGTGGCGGTGACAATGAGACCCTACTGAGAGAAGCAGGTGGTGCTGTCAGTGACAGGAAAGGATGTGCAGAGCACAGCCAGTGGTATCTCACTGTAACACAAGACTTCATCTCTGTCCTTGTGCTCTCTCTCTCGCTCTCTGTCTGTATGTCTGTGTGTGTGTGACCTACTGATGGAGAACTCGGTCCTGTTCAGTAGTGACAAAACATTTGGAAACAGACTGAAATGGGGAACTACTACCTGGACCTGTCCTATTTTCCTTCTGAAAAATGTTTTGCTATGGTATGCCCCCCAGTACTTAGGAAAACCCTGGTTTGCGTATCATATGAAACCAACTGCGGAGAGACTTCTTTAGCCGTCTGTTTCACCCGCTCCAACATGGTCCGTTACAGTGGTGCCCTGTCTAGCGCTGATGCCCGTTGGAGTCACAGGGCAGGAGACAGTAGGCAGGTGAGCACCCAACCATAAGGCATAAGGACCTGACGATGTGTGTGTCTCAGACTTACTCTCAGGAGATACAATCATCTCTCTATCAGTGGAACTGTTTCCCCGCCTCCAATGGCTCATAATTGGCCTTAGGGGACAATTTGTTGTAAGTGTTTACATTAAATATTAATCAACCCTACAGAGGAAAAAAATATAGCGCCACACATTTCCCTAATGTAGCCTAGCTCTGCAGACATAAAGAATTTATTAACTCTTCTGGCCGCATCTTCCGACTGATAGGAAGTCTCTCTACACTGGAGGAGTTTGAATATCTCACTCATATGTACACATCTTCTCACACACAGTCTCGGCACGGGCCCTACATTAAATATGCACTATGCTTTAATGAGACGCATGCACTCGCTGGCTCTCTGCATGTGTTTGTTAAGTACCCACAATACCCCAGGAGTCCTGACAGCCAGTGATACAGACGGACACCTGCTCGACCTTGGCGCTGCCTCTGTATGTGCGCCGTTGTTATGGGGTATGTTGCATCACAAGATGACTGACACCATGCATGCACTTTGTAAATGTACGTCTGTGTAACAGTTGATATTTATGCATGGTGATCTTTGAATTCTACTTGTGGGCTGAGCAAAGAATACATGTATATTTCAGCATATAAAATGGACCGTAATTATGCTGTTTAGAGAAAATTGCACAGCATTGAAATATAATTGAAAATGACCGCATAATACATATATATTTAAGGTTTATTTTAAATTGGACACATTTGCAGCTACAAGCTGAATTGCAGCATACATATGCCTGCATAAGTAAATCAAACAAAACATGTGAGATGCACTATACAATATCACAGTTAAGGCAAGGCACCACACCCTAATAGGGTAATGTTTTCCCTATTCATATCACAATGAACTTCTACCATTAAAATAAAAACACCAATATAAATAATATTTTTTGTATTACAACGTTTCTGAAATATTGTATTAAAATATGCAAACTGAGGCAATATCTAATAAGATCTGCTCATATTTCCAGGACTGGACTTTGAGCAGATTGTGGATATATACTTTTTAAAAATCTTATCTGTAAATTACTAAACCATGTGGGTAAACAGCATTTTTGGTGCATATTTCCAAAGAAAATGTTATCTAAAATCTATATTTGACAACATATGAACAATTCCCTCTATACAAATCTGGGGAATATATCTCAGTATAACCACACAACATTTGGTGAATGCAGGTGCGTCTAAAGGTGAGATTAATTACTTGGTGTGTGGGAAGAGTCGGACTTTCAGGAAATGGTAGTTAAAGAGAAGTACAAGGAATTTAGTCTACCAAACACCTTTTTAGAACTAATATGATCTCTTCAAAGTAAGTTACTACATGTAAAAAAGTTTAGAACGTTCTCTATGAAATGGGCTTTTAAGTTGTGTGATGTCCATTTGAAATCTCAAAATGTACACTACCGTTCAAAAGTTTGGGGTCACTTAGAAATGTATTTGTTTTTGAAAGAAAAGCAAATGTTTTGTCCATTTAAAATAACATCAAATTGAACAGAAATACAGTGTAGACATTGTTAATGTTGTAAATGACTATTGTAGCTGGAAACAGCTGATGTTTTATGGAATATCTACATAGGCGTACAGAGGCCCATTATCAGCAACCATCACTCCTGTGTTCCAATGGCACGTTGTGTTAGTTAATGCAAGTTTATCATTTTAAAAGGCTAATTGATCATTATAAAACCCTTTTGCAATTATGTTAGCACAGCTGAAAACTTGTTCTGATTAAAGAAGCAATAAAACTGGCCTTCTTTAGACTAGTTAAGTATCTGGAGCATCAGCATTTGTGGGTTCGATTACAGGCTCAAAATGGCCAGAAACAAAGACCTTACTTCTGAAACTCATCAGTCTATTCTTGTTCTGAGAAATTAAGGCTATTCCATGTGAGAAGTTGCCAAGAAACTGAAGAGCTCGTACAACGCTGTGTACTACTCCCTTCACAGAACAGCGCAAACTGGCTCTAACCAGATTAGAAAGAGGAGTGGGAGGTCCCGGTGCACAACTGAGCAAGAGGACAAGTACATTAGAGTGTCTAGTTTGAGAAACGGACGCCTCACAAGTCCTCAACTGGCAGCTTCATTTAATAGTACCCACAAAACACCAGTCTCAACGTCAACAGTGACGAGGTGACTCCGGGATGCGGGAGAGAGTTTCTCTCGGGACAGAGTTCCTCTGTCCAGTGTCTTGTCTTTTGCCCATCTTAATCTTTTCTTTTTTTATTGGCCAGTCTGAGGTATGGCTTTTTCTTTGCAACTCTGCCTAGAATGCCAGCATCATGTTTCCATGTAAACATTTCAATTTATATAATAATGGGAATATTTTCTCAATTGTATTTAATATTATATAAATACTTTGTTCTAATTTGTATGGTTCTTTGATTTGCTAAATATCTAATGTGTTTTTAAAACACGTACTTTGAGTAGTAGAATTACATTTCTGGAGACATTTTTACATCAAAAGATAAAGGCTGCTTCTTCAAAATGCCTCTTTAAGAGATGCCAATGTTAGCAGGTATCTGAGCAGAGCTCACTTTTCAACCTACTTTCATTATCTCCAGTACAATACCAGTGTCTACATATGTGAAAACAGAGCGTTTTGAAGAAAAATATTTAAAGTTCTATTCGATAATATCATTAAAAAAAGTGATTTTCAAACAATATGAGATTCGTGGTGATGTCGGGAGCAAGAACATACAGTACCCTCCCTCTGGCTAGAAACTCGTTTTTGTCACCTTATCTTTTTATCCACAGACAATAGAAACACGCGTGTAGAAATGTAGATGCTGGTGATAGTGAATATTGTAACGTGGATGCTGGGAGTCAAGAAGAAGGTGGTCAGTTTAATTTAACAAGAAACATGGAACGGTCCAACGTAGGAGTAGCATCTTGACATGAACAAAACAATATTGCCTGGGGAAAGAACCTAAGGGAGTGCCAGATTAAGGGGAGGTAATGGAGTCCAGGTGTGCCTAATGAAGCGCAGGTGCTCGTGATGATGGTTCCCAGGACCGGTGGTTAGTAAACCGGCGGACGCTGGAGGGGAGGAACAGGAGTAGATGTGACAACTATGAGGTTGAAAAGTGGCAGAAATCACTCTGACATTTCCTGGTTGCTAAAATTGTAATAGTTGCCTAATTTCAGTTTCTGTAACAAAACAAGCAATGGATAGTATAGAGAATTATTGTACCATCTAAACTGCTGGGAAATATATTTTAATTAAATCAAAAATATTGTATATTCAACTGTTTGAAACTTATGTACAAAATGTTAAGTAAAACTAAACTAACCTTAAGAACGGGAAGCATAGAAATAGAGTGCATAGAACTTATATCACTATTTAGACTGGCTTTCAATGAGAATGGCAGATCTATAAATCATATTTCTATGTGAATTTGGTTACCCAAAAAGTTACATATTGCAGCTTTAAGGCAGCAGCCATGATTTATGTTCCTATAGGTAATGCAGGTTTATGAATAATTTCGATAGCTATAGGTAATGCAGGTTTAGGGATAATTTCAGTAGTTAGAGGCTATGAGTTTTAGCATAGTTTCTTTACCTAAAGGTAATGTAGATATAAGCATCATATGTTTCTAGGGGTAATGCAGGTTTAAAGACCATTTCAGTAGCTAGAGGTAATGCAGGTTTAGGGATCATTTCAGTAGCTAGAGGTAATGCAGGTTTAGGGATCATTTCAGTAGCTAGAGGTAATGCAGGTTTAGGGATCATTTCAGTAGCTAGAGGTAATGCAGGTTTAGGGATCATTTCAGTAGCTAGAGGTAATGCAGGTTTAGGGATAATTTCAGTAGCTAGAGGTAATGCAGGTTTAGGGATCATTTCAGTAGCTAGAGTTAATGCAGGTTTAGGGATTATTTCTGTTCCTAGAGGTTATGCAGGTGTAAGGATAGTTTATTTTCCTAGATGTAATGCAGGTTCTCAGCCAGTTCATGACACTTATCCAATTGAAACAGTTAGGGGCTTGATTGGTGGACTGAGTGTGCTGCTGACATTGGGGGGAGGTCTCAGAAATATAATTGCAGGGAAATGTACGACAACAGAAAGCCAAAAAAATAGAGGAGACTGGATTTTTTAAGCCTTGAGACAATTGCGACATGAATTGTGAATGTGTGCCATTCAGAGGGTGAATTGGGCAAGACAAAAGTTGTAAGTGGCCTTTGAACGGGGTATTGTAGTAGGTACCAGGCACACTGGTTTGAGTGTGGCAAGAGCTGCAACGCTGCTGGGTTTTTCACGGTCAACAGTTTTCCGTGTGTATCAAGAATGGTCCACCACCCAAAGGACATCCAGCCAACTTAACACAACTGTGGGAAACCGAGTCAACATGGCCAGCATCCCTGTGGAACGCTTTCAACACCTTGCAGAGCCCATGCCTCGACGAATTGAGGCTGTTCTGAGTGCAGCTCAATATTAGGAAAGTGCTCCTAATGTTTGGTATACTCAGCTCAGTGTATGTTCCTTCATTAAAATGTTTCATTTGAAACGTTATCAAAAACACAGTAAGCACTTAGCAAGTCTTTGCAGATCTAAACTCCAGATCAGAGTCGTCAACACCAAAATCAAATCTAATTATTAAATGACTTTGAACTAAACAGAGGGCTTGGGAAATAGAGCTTTGGGGGGTCTTGAGAGATTTCAGTGTTTCTATAATTATTTTAGTTTAATCAGTGGCTGTCTGCTGAGGGCAGGACATCTTTACATGTACTTGAAACAACCTGTGAACACAACACCGAACACCCTATTTCCCTGGCATTTTGAGCAGAGACAAAACTCACACCGAGCCAATCATAGTTGTACATTACAATCATTTGGCTTTTAATTGGTCCAACACAGACATTGAGAGGACACGCAGGACAGAACTTGGCCCAATCCGAAGGCAGCAGGACAAACAGCTGGCATGGCTGTCGTCCAATCCCGATCAGCTCCCAGCTGACCTGGTAGTGGGACCCCGTGCCGGGAAATCTCCTTTCTTGGTGCTCGTCCAATGAGAGGAAGCAGCATGACGACCATTTAAACCCCTCCCTGGGCTCTGCGGAGGCTGCTGTGATTGAACCACTCACAGGCTAAATTCCTGTCCTTGTCTCCCGGCCAGGAGGCGACTACACAATCATCTTACCAAAACAACACGGACACATAAACCTTATAAAACCACTCCTTTTCAACTTTCCTCGGCAATGAAATGGTTTACAATCAGTGAACCTGGGCTGTTAAAATTCCTATAAATTGCGGTGGAAGTGACAGAGGGAGCAGTTGGACGGCATTCAAATAGAGAGAGAGAGAGAGAGAGAGAGAGAGGGAGGGAAGGGGCATTGAAGTAAGAGAGAGTGTCCTCCTTGCATTGCTCTGGGGACCCAAGGACGCTGGTAGGCAGGCCGCGCAGGGCGGATGGACAGTACGTGCTCTGCCTAGCAGCAGCCTAAACCTCCCAGCCAGCCACATGGAATTAGACAAATGAAAAGCTGCAGGAGAGAGGGGTGTAAATCTCCCAGGGAGAGGAGAGGACACGCACAAGGCTTGGCCTGCATCATGGCTCGGCCTGCATCATGGCTCCTCAACCTGGAGGAGACGACACCCCGGACACTGACACTGGACCCACACTGGATCCTCTCTCCATCCTCCATCCCCCTCTGTATGGGCTGTGCCAATGGAAGTGGATGGAGTGGAATGAAGTGGGCTAGAAGGCCCATACACTCAGACAATTAGAGAGATATACAGTACAGCTAACACGCATACAGGCACAGGCCAGACATGCACACACACTCACTGATTGGTGAGATGGTGCCTCTTGTCCTGTGCAGTGATACGTACACCTAATTATAATGTGGTGGTGGGTGACAGACAGAAACAATCATGTTGAGCAGCATGTGGGCGAACAAACACGCAGTGATAGATTGATTAGTCTCACGCCCGCCACCACATTCACGTGCTCTCTCCATATATCGAAGTATACCGCTTCACAGTCTGTGGCGGATAATGAGCTAGCATTGTGTTTGATTCAGGGCTGCTTGAGGAGATTGAATAGTGTGTGCTTTAGTGTCATAGCTGATTACTGTGGAGCTTGAAGCAGCGCCAGCTAATGAGACTGTATTGTGTGTGCCAGAATTGTTGTAGCGTAAGGAGGTTATGTCACAAGGAGAGTCTGTTGAAGGAGGGGTGGGAGGAGAAGGAGGTGTTGTGCTGGCTGCTCCTCCATTCCTCCTAATGTCTCAGGCTCTTTCATGTCTTCTTATAACCACCCTGAGAGGGGAGTGTGTGTGTGTGTGAGAGTCTGTGGGTGCACCTCTTCTACAAAGTAGGTCAGTAGACAGAATGGACACTGCTGACCGGGGAGTGATATTAGTGTGACGCTGGGCTGAGGTACAGGAAGGGGAGTGATATCAGTGTGACACTGGGCTGAGGTACAGGAAGGGGAGTGATATTAGTGTGACGCTGGGCTGAGGTACAGGAAGGGGAGTGATATCAGTGTGACGCTGGGCTGAGGTACAGGAAGGGGAGTGATATCAGTGTGACGCTGGGCTGAGGTACAGGAAGGGGAGGGATTCTGCTGTGAGGCAGGGGTGAAACAGGTGAGGGATGGGCACTGAGCAGCAACGGTCTGGGCTGTAACGGACCACCAGAACAGATGGAATGCTGGGTAGAGTGTGCATGAGGTCATAGGCCTCCTCGTCCCTCACATTAACACACTGTCCCTGTATGGCGCTCTGAGACTGGGTTGTCTCACAGCGTCTCTGCCTTTCTAACTGGTGGTCCAGTGTGGCTCAGTTGGTAGAGCATGGTGCGTGAAATGCCAGGGTTGTGGCTTCAAAACCCACAGGGGACCAGTACCACAACAAAAAGGTATGGAAATGTATGCGCTCACTACTGTTAGTCGCTCTGGATAAGAGTGTCTGCTAAATGACTAACATGTAAATGTAACTACCTGGAGAGAAGGTGTCCTAACCTGACTGTCACACTCAGTATTCTAGATCCGTATCTATCTGGTCTACAGCAGCTCTGAGTTTAATATCATATTTCTTTCAAAAATGTCAGATATGCTTGATTGAACTTGCCTGGCCACAATTGAGCAAATGAAGTAGTCTCTTACAGAACATACTGTATATTGCAACACATACTGTATATTGCAACACATACTGTATATTGCAACACATACTGTATATTGCAACATATACTGTATATTACAACACATACTGTATATTACAACACATACTGTATATTGCACCACATACTGTATATTGCAACACATACTGTATATTGCAACACATACTGTATATTGCAACACATACTATATATTGCAACACATACTGTTTCTTACAGCTCATACTGTATATTGCAACACATACTGTATATTGCAACACATACTGTATATTGCAACACATACTGTATATTGCAACACATACTGTATATTGCAACACATACTGTATATTGCAACCCATACTGTCTCTTACAGCACATACTGTATATTACAACACATACTGTATATCAGCACATACACAGTATGTGTTGTAATATATAGTATGTGCTGATAGACAGTATGTGTTGTAATAGACAGTATGTGCTGTAATATACAGTATGTGTTGTAATATACAGTATGTGTTGTAATATACAGTATGTGTTGTAATATACAGTATGTGCTGTAAGAGACAGTATGTGTTGCAATATATAGTATGTGTTGTAATACACAGTATGTGTTGTAATATATAGTATTACAACACATACTGGAAAGTATATGTACAGTGAGTTCTGGTGGTCCTTTTATTTTACTTTTTTTTTGGTGCATTTTACACAGACACTTTTATAGCAGGCAATCCTTTTTACAGACAACCTTGCTTCTTGGACCACATTCAAATAACAAATGGTAAACTCTAGAAGTAATTCTGGCCAGTCCTGTATGGTTGGTGTCTACACAAAAACAACACCTAAAGAGGACTGTCATCATCATTCCATCATATATTACCTGTCATTGGTTTGTTTTTTCCAACATGTGCTGTTACATAATGATTCTAGTCAGCGTAAGCGAATACATTTTTTCATCCCAATTATATTGATTGAATATCGGGTTACAGAGGGAAGGTTGTGTCGTATCTTTATTCATATGCTCATGTCTCCTCTCCTTAGCTTAGCTGACCAGGCAGGTCAGGCAGGCTGGTGCTGCTGGGATGAATATCAGCCATACCAGATAGTCTCTCCCTCTACGCTGCAGGCTGCACTGCTCTCAGAGGTCTGTGGACGATGACTCTAACCCAATGTGACATCCCTCTGACAACACCCTTCCAGAGCTGGGCTGGGCCTCGGCTACACGCTATACACACTGTGTCCTCTGCTAGCTACTGCTATTACACAAATAGATCAGTGTTTCTCTGGAGACGCAGAGAGGATTTAACATGAATAGATGAATATAAACAAACGTAAGAGAGGCGTGTGGTGTAAAAACAAGATGTTGTATTGTCAAGTACGCTAGATAGGTGCAGTTTTACATGGTCAGCCATAGTAGTACAGAGCTCCTGGAGGAAATTAGGGTTAAGTGCCTTTCAGTTACTGGCCCGACGCGCTAAACGCTAGGCTACTTGTACCTGTGTTGGGGTGACAGTTGATGGACAGACAGGCAGTCAGGGCGAGGAGTTGTGCGGTCAGCATCTTAGGACAGGCTGACAACTGTGAATAGGGCAACGTGAGGAGTAACCGTAGTAACTGCAGCCATGGGGATCACACAGCCTTTTTTGAATGTTGCGGTAAGCAGTAAGCACCTCCTGGCCAGTTTTCTGTACGACCTTGCTTTCCCCTGCTCAATGAATCTTTTATGAGCTTGGCGATGTGGGTTTCTGTGAAGAAGATTGGAATATAAATATGGCAGTTGCGCCTAAAGCCCACAGCTTCTCTCTGTGATACAAAGCTTTCATACTCACTGGGAGACGGAGCAGATTGGGCTGCTGCTGTGTGTACCTGACTGCACTGCAGTGCTCTCCTACAGAACTCTCCTATTTTATCACATTCCCAATCACAAGACACACATTTCCATATCAGAGTGCCCTCACATTCCCAATCACAAGACAATATTCCATTTTAAAGTGGAAAGATGTCATCTTTGGAATGGATAGTGGACACACATTTCATTCCAGACAGTACACAGGTTCCATATCAGAATGTCAGAGGGAAGCTGTTTGATATCAGACAACTGGCACCCGGTACAATGGCCACCAGTCAGCTGAGGATGAGTTCTCTAGTGCTGTCTGATTCGGAATCAAAATGAATCAAAAAGGTACATCCAGACAGAAGGAGGAAATCTAAACTGAAACCACCCGTGAATGCTGCTGCCTCTCCTCTCTCTCTCTCTCTCCGTCCATCCCTCCCTCTCATAGTACTTATACCTTTCTTCCTAGGGATTTCTGTCCTCTTCACCTTCCATTGTGAGTGTGACAGTGCTTCCGCTCCTGCTGAAAGCTAACTGTCGGAGAGGTTTCATTTTGTGGATGACCGGCGAGTGCTGCATGGCGCTGCGGAGGCGGGCGGGTGGGGGGGTGGCGAGAGGAACCTTTTTATCAATGTGTTTCTGCAGTGAGCGCTCTGTCACAGCCACTCAGTAGGGTCATTGATGAGGGGAGCCTCCCTGACGGAGCCGGGGCCTGAAAGTCGCTAGTCAGGGGAGTCAGCGCCTGAGCTGTAGCCTGACAGCGCATATCAAGCAGCTCCTCCAGGCTCTTCTCCTCTCTGTAGGCCCATGGTTGGGAAGGTAAAGAGGTCGCTATTAGCTATACAGTCGAAGCATATGTTTGATATAGGCATAGAGATAACAAGATGTAGCCAGCAGCGTAAACACACTAGCCTATTCTCTCTGATTTCAACTCTTTGGGACTTCCTCAACATGAGAAAACACAGATATACCCATGTAGCAGTCACTGGCCATGCATACCATAACAGAGAATGCAGCAACGGCAGCAGACTTGAAATGATGAAGTGGGAACTATTTATCTGCACTGGGGTGTGTGTGGACAAAAGCTGGATGTTGGACCAAAACAAATTCTGTACTAGACACATTCATCATACCTTAGAACTAGGGACTGCAAATATGAACAAAAGATTAACCAAGGAAATGTTGGCCCCAGTGGTGTGTTTTCATGGATACCAAAGGAAGCCAGGCTTTCCCCAAACAATTATCAAGAAAAAAAGAAAAAAACATAAATTGTCTTTCTTTCATCTCTCTGTGTTTCATAAATGGCCCTCGGTTCGCAAGAGGCTGAATGTATCTCACCAGAGAAAGTATCAGAGCGAGTGAAACAGCGCCCCTCTGTATGTGTAGTCCGTCTATCTGATGCTGTCTGGTCAAAAAGAGTATGACATTGTTGACGCCCATAGCATTGATTGCAAGGGAAGCCAGGGAGCATTTGACCTCCCTTGATAATTTTTTTCATAAAATAATAGCCAATCAGCTAAACTGAGAGTGCTCAGCTGTGAATGGTCCTGGCACACCACAAAAAAAGCCAGTTTGAATTTGGCTTCACACCAATCACATCACATCAGAAGTCAAACGTCAATTCCAGAAAACTCATTGTGTTGTTGTCCTCTGGTGGCTAGCTAGGTAAAATTGTCCTGTTCCTAAATGACTAAATTAACCATGGATAGAGATAGGGATTTGGACTTGTGGTTTTACTTAATTCTATGTACTGGCCAATGATTATGACGGCGATTCTGATCCAACCATAAATTCACACATTGTGCCCCTTGTCTGAGAGGATGGAAGTTCAACATTTCGTTACAGTAGATGTAGTAGGCTAATGTTAACTAGCTGGCCTGGTGCATTGTTTCCCATGAAAGGAAGTTGGGTTAGCGAGCAAGCATTTGAGCCAGGTAGCCTAGGACAACAACAACTTAAAGTCTGTACTGTATGACAGAGTCATAGAGTGTTTAGGCAACATGAAAGAGGAAGTGTTGGTGTTTCTCTACAAGTAGGGTGTGTTAACATGTTCTGTCTAATTGCACACACACACACACACAGAGAAATCCATACCATGGACAGCCACATCATATTTAGCTTATATTGATTGGACTAAATAGGTTTTGGTATCTTTTAGTTGTGTATTAGACTGAGCAGAGGTGATTTGATGATGTTGAAATGTTAAAGTTGAAATGGTGCTGGAATAGTGGAGGCAGCGCCTGTTTTCTTTGTGACTTGCGGTAACTCACAGTGCTTCTAAATCAATAGTTGTTTAGTGGTCCGAATATTTCAGAAACATTAACTTGCTTGACCATGCTGTAGGTCATGTAACTGTTTGTTACATGCAATATGCTTTGTGGACTCCACCAGACAGATGTTGCTCTCCGGCTTTGTGATGAATCAAAGGTGTGGTTGAATTTATTCTGCCTCTGTGTCTTCTTATTGTCTCAGCTTTTAGGCCTATATATCACAGTGTCAAGACATATGAACTAACTAACATGTTATAGAGCAAACACCGCAATTATCACAACACATAGGTTGTTATATGGCTTGTTTTTCCCTGGCTTGGCTTCCCCGGGGATTTTACCCAAGCACCCCTACTGTTTGGCCCTGAGTTTAACCTGCCCCTCTAAAACCTCACCTCAGTTCCCTATTGACATTTCCATAGTCCTTGACCATGGAGTTATGAGGCCCAGCAAACCTCCAGGAAGAAACACTTAACCTGCTCCACTGAGGGCATGTTTGCTTCACTAACCCAGAGATAATACCTCAGTTTGGGCATAACATTTTTTTAGATTCACTCACTCACTCACTCACTCACTCACTCACTCACTCACACACAGGAACCAACACAATGAGAGGCATGTTGTGGTATGAATAGCAATGATCAGTGGTGGTGTGCAGGCAGGCAGGATGAGGCAGAGTTCGAGTACACAGTGGGCGGATGTGCAGTGGGTTTGAATCAATGCCCAGTGGACTACTACTGAGAGACAGGGAGCAACGGAGAGCAGAAGGAGAGGCAGAGAAGGAAATTGGGGAGGGAGAGGGTGGGGTGGAAAGAGAGTGAGGAAGATAGACGGGAGGGAGATATGTAAACTGCCTGGTGCTCTGCCTACAGGGTTATTATATTCTCCATCCTAATGACAAAGAAAGGAATAATTACCCCTCTATCGCTCCGTCACTCTCATTCCATTCCCCTGACTGTCTGCCTGCCGCCTAGCTCACACTCCTCTCCTGACAGATTGGTTGTAATTAGGCCTCTGTTGTTAAATCAATATGGCCACAAGTATGGCCAAACAATGGCGTGTGAATCTGCCACATACTGTATACCTGGGCAAGAGGCACGCTAGTGTAGGAAACACCATGCAGAGAGGAGGAAGTGGGAAAAGATGTAGAGATGGGAGAGAGAGGAAGAGAACGTGATGGGTCTTGACTTTTTCTCTGATTGCTTCACACACTGATCCATCCGGTGCTTTCAGTATAATTACAGCCCCCTCTCTTCTTCTCTCGTGTGTGTGTGGAGTGTGGACATGCCTCATGAGCGGTATGCAACTGTGCATGAGGAGAGGAATAAGGTAGAATTGGCTAATTGGAAATAAGGACATAACATGCCTGCCAACACATCATCTGCTATGAGAGAGAGGTGTAGCTAGCCTACCCGTTACAGCATGGTCTGCCACACGGACCATGACAGATCCTTGATACTACAGTCACCAGCTAATAATGATGAGTTACAGTTTAGGATGCAATGGAACCTGGAGCAATAACCCGCACCTGTAGTTAAGCTGGAGACATAGAGGCTAACATGCTGACCAGACTGCCCGTGCGCGTGTGTCTGTGTGCGCCATTGCGCGCATGTTGATTTTGTCCAGACGCAATCAGGATACGCAGGTTGAAATATCAAAACAAACTCTGAAGCAATTATATTAATTTGGGGACAGGTCGAAAATCATTAAACATTTATGGCAATTTAGCTAGCTAGCTTGCTGTTGCTAGCTAATTTGACCTGGGATATGAACATTGAGTTGTTATTTTACCTGAAATGCACATGGTCCTCTACACTGACAATTAATCCACAGATAAACTGTCAACCGAGTTCGTTTCTAGTAATCTCTCCTCTTTCCTTAAGGCTTCTTCATCTTCTTTGGACTTTATATGACGGTTGGCAACCAACTTTAAGGTGCATTACAACAACTGACTGGAGTGTGGACCTCAGTTCATCTTTCATTCACCCACGTGGGTATATGCTCCTAAAAACCAATGAGGAGATGGCACGTGGGTATATGCTCCTAAAAACCAATGAGGAGATGGCACGTGGGTATATGCTCCTAAAAACCAATGAGGAGATGGCACGTGGGTATATGCTCCTAAAAACCAATGAGGAGATGGCACGTGGGTATATGCTCCTAAAAACAAATGAGGAGATGGCACATGGGTATATGCTCCTAAAAACCAATGAGGAGATGGCACGTGGGGTATATGCTCCTAAAAACAAATGAGGAGATGGCACGTGGGGTATATGCTCCTAAAACCAAATGAGGAGATGGCACATGGGTATATGCTCCTAAAAACCAATGAGGAGATGGCACGTGGGTATATTCTCCTAAAAACAAATGAGGAGATGGCACGTGAGGTATATGCTCCTAAAAACAAATGAGGAGATGGCACATGGGCATATGCTCCTAAAAACCAATGAGGAGATGGGAGAGGCAGGACTTTCAAGGGTGGTTGAGGGTAACAAATAGAACCACGTTATATTTTAGCGCCTGGCTACGCAGATGCTTGCTGACACACACGAGCAGTGTGGGTGAACTGAGGTCCAAACTCCAGTCAATCAAATTCAATAAAATGTATTTATAAAGCTCTGCTATACAGAAACCCAGCCTAAAACCCCAAACAGCAAGCAATGCAGATGTAGAATTAATTGGATTAATTGTCGGAGTAGAGGACCTTGTGCATTTCAGGTAAAATTACAACCCAATGTTTATATCCCAGGTCAAATTAGCTAGCTAAATTGCCATAAATGTTTAATACTTTTCGACCTGTCCCCAAATTAATATAGTTGGTTCAGAGTTCGTTTTGGTATTTCAACCTGATCGCGTCCGGTGTGGACAAAATAAACATGCGTGCGATGGTGCACTCAGAAGCACACGCGTGTGTGGTTTGGTCAGCATGTAAAAGTCACTTACTGCCAAATGAATGAACAAATATTCAGGAAAGGTCCCTTTAAGCCACATTGCCCTAGGCTGCTTGTCTCGGTCTCTCCCTCTGACTCTCTCTCGGTTCCTGTCTCTGTCTCTCTCTCTCTCTCTCTCTCTCACTCCTTAGTGAGAGGTGGACTGGAAGGGACATAGCTGAGGGAAACTCTCTGGGAGAGGAGTGCTTCTCACTTGTCAGACACATTTTTCTACTTGGTTTGTTGGCGATCGATATTTGCAGCCAGCCTGAAATCTGTGTTGATCATAGTGAGACAGGGCTCTATTAAAAATGACTAGACAGACCCAGCTAGTGGCGACTGCACCTCTCTGTGTGCCTGTTGTTGTAATGATGGAGAGGTAGCTCTATATCAGATATGCTGGGGGGCTTTGGTATGTTGTCTAAGTATCAGAAATGTCAGTCTTAAAAATCGAGACATTTCAATGCACTTGACATAGAGTTGATTGTGTACATTGTACAAACCGTTAATCCGATCCTGAATTGTTCACCAATCAGAAATGATGCAGAATGGTATCCAAGTTGGATCACATCAATATCTACAAGATACAGTATATCTATATTTGATATTATTGTAATGTAGAGAAGGGCCCTGGCTGTCATCAAGGTTTGCATTGCTGTTTTCTATTGTTGGGGGGAAATTTCCACCATCTTGTTGACTTTCCATACATATTATTTATGATAAATATATGAAATACCCTTTATAATGTAATCTCTCCCCCATCCTTAGGGGGTGAAACTATTCTAATTGGTTCCTTCCTGCCTCATTTTAACCTCTGGCCGTCATGCTTTACACTCAACAGTGATATGACCCAGGAGGTGAAAACACTGCTGAGATGTCTTAGGGAGAGAAAATAGAGAGAATATTTATGTTAATGATTAGTATAGGAAGCATCCCCTTAAGGGAGAAATCATTGTCCATTCCCGGCTCACGTATGAATGGAATATTCATTTAGAAGATGGTCTTTTCCGATTTCTCATGTCTTCAAGGCTCCTACACAAATATCCTCATTAAGGACCGCCCTTTTCATTCCTGACAGGACTGGATAACAGACACACATACTGTACCTACAGAACATGCCTATAAGCATTACGCGCACACACACGATGCACACACACATACACATGCACAATTGCAGAGAGGGAGAGGAACATGGGCAGCAGGTAGCCTAGTGGTTAAGAGCATTGGGCCTGTAACCGAAAGGTTGCTGGTTCGAATCCCTGAGCTGACTTAAGTGAAAGATCTGCCAATGTGCCCTTATTGCTCCAGGGTTGCTGTCAATAATGGCTGTGACCCCACTCTCAGGGGGAGTGGGATATGCAAAAAAACTAATTTCCTATTCACATGTGTATAATACACACTTGTATGTGTCTGAAATAGAACAAAAGGAGGCACCACCTAATTATTATATTGTTATTACAGGTAGTGTAAATATCATGGAATGCTTAATTCCGACTATTGTATTCTTTTCGCGTCATATTGTTGCCTAATATCGATGTTCACAACCTATTGTATGTAGTACGTAATACTTCAGTCATACATCAGCTCAACCTACTAGCTATACTGTAGTATGTATCATTGAAAGGACAACGTGTGTCCTCTACCACACAACAGAGTTGATGATTCAAACAGATCCCCTGTTGTGTAAATGATAGAGTACACAGTGAGAGCCCAACCCCCTTCTCCTCTCAGCCCCTGTAGCCCCCCCTGTAGCCCCCCCTGTAGTCCCCCACTGTAGACCCCGCTCATCACACATGGCCAGCTCCCATTTCTACTGCTTAAAACTCATTTGCTCCAGTTGGTGTGCTTGTTTTTCTGTGTGTTTGTGTAATAACTGAACGGCTCAATGATTCCACTCTGTTTCCATAAGTATAGTATTGCTGGCCCCAAACACAGCGGCTGTGAAGAGACTACCACGAGTCTATCCAGGAAACTACAGTAAGACTATGCTGTACAGTGTACTGCATATGAACCTGACTGGTGTGTGGTTCTAGGCCAGGCTTTGTACCTAGCAGCCTTCCCAAGCCCCTCCACAGGCAAAAGAGTCAACACGCTATTACCCGGAAAAACAAATACATTAGGCAGTTAGGGGATGTGTTGGGGCTGCTCTGCTCCGCATTACAATAATAAACTCTAATTAAATGTAACAGCTTCCCTGAACACTAATGACCTGCAGCCGGAACACAACCTCAGAGCTAGGAGACGGAACGCTCACTAGTATTCCTTAGTTAGAGCTACAGTACATAGCCCTTAGTCACAGAACTATATAGCCCTTAGTCACAGAACTATATAGCCCTTAGTCACAGAACTACATAGCCCTTAGTCACAGAACTACATAGCCCTTAGTCACAGAACTACATTGCCCTTAGTCACAGAACTACATAGCCCTTAGTCACAGAACTACATAGCCCTTAGTCACAGAACTACATAGCCCTTAGTCACAGAACTACATAGCCCTTAGTCACAGAACTATATAGCCCTTAGTCACAGAACTACATAGCCCATAGTACATTCTTATCGGCAGACTCAACAGCCTTGGTATCTCAAATGACTGCCTCGCCTGGCTCACCAACTACTTCTCAGATCGAGTTCAGTGTGTCAAATCGGAGGGCCTGTTGTCCGGACCTCTGGCAGTCTCTATGGAGGTGCCACAGGGTTCAATTCTCGGGCGACTCTTTTCTCTATATACTGTACATCAGTTATGTTGCTCTTGCTGCTGGTGATTCTCTGATCCACCTCTACGCAGATGACACCATTCTGTATACTTCTGGCCCTTCTTTGGACAGTGTGTAAACTAACCTGCAGACGAGCTTCAATGCCATACAATTCTCCTTCCGTGGCCTCCAACTGCTCTTAAATGCAAGTAAAAGTAAATGCATGCTCTTCAACCGATCGCTGCCCGCCCGACTAGCATCACTACTCTGGACGGTTCTGACTTAGAATATGTGGACAACTACAAATACCTAGGTGTCTGGGTAGACTGTAAACTCTCCTTCCAGACTCACATTAAGCATCTCCAATCCAAAATTAAATCTAGAATCGGCTTCCTATTTTGCAACAAAGCATCCTTCACTCATGCTGCCAAACATACCCTCATAAAACTGACTATCCTACCGATCCTTGACTTCGGCAATGTCATTTACAAAATAGCCTCCAACACTCTACTCAGCAAATTGGATGCAGTCTATCACAGTGCCATCTGTTTTGTCACCAAAGTCCCATATACTACCCACCACTGCGACCTGTATGCTCTCGTTGGCTGGCCCTCGCTTCATATTCGTCGCCAAACCCACTGGCTCCAGGTCATCAAAGTCTTTGCTAGGTAAAGCCCAGCCTTATCTCAGCTCACTGGTCACCATAGCGGCACCCACCCGTAACACGCACTCCAGCAGGTATATTTCACTGGTCACCCCCAAAGCCAATTCCTCCTTTGGCCGCCTTTCCTTACAGTTCTCTGCTGCCAATGACTGGAACAAATTGCAAAAATCACTGAAGCTGGAGACTCATATCTCCCTCTCTAACTTTAAGCACCAGCTGTCAGAGCAGCTCACAGATCACTGCACCTGAACATAGCCCATCTGTAAATAGCCCATCCAACTACCTCATCCCCATACTGTTATTATTATTATTTTTCTCCTTTGCACCCCAGTATCTCTACTTGCACATTCATCTCCTGCACATCTATCACTCCAGTGTTTAATTGCTAAATTGTCATTATTTCGCCACTATGGCCTGTTTATTTCCTTACTTCCCTTATCTTACCTCATTTGCACACACTGTATATAGACTTTTTTATTGTGTTATTGACTGTATGTTTGTTTATTCCATGTGTAACTCTGTGTTGTTGTTTGTGTCGCACTGCTTTGCTTTATCTTGGCCAGGTCGCAGTTGTAAATGAGAACTTGTTCTCAACTGGCTTACCTGGTTAAATAAGGGTAAAATAAAAGTCACAGAACTGCATAGCCCATAGTCACAGAACTGCATAGCCCATAGTCACAGAACTGCATTGCCCATAGTCACAGAACTACATAGCTCATAGTCACAGAACTGCATAGCCCAGAGTCATAGAACTACAGTGAGCTCCGAAAGTAATGGGACAGTGACACATTTTGATTGTTTTGGCTCTGTACTCCAACACTGTGGATTTGAAATGATACAATGACTATGACGTTCTAGTGGAGACTGTCAGCTTTAATTAGAGGGTGTTTTGGATAATCCTGAATGAATCGTGAATAATGATGAGTGAGAAAGTTACAGACGCACAAATATCATAGTCCCCCCAAAATGCTAACCTCCCCTGTTATTGTAATGGTGAGAAGTTAGCATGTCTTGGGGGTATGATATTTGTACATCTGTAAATTTCTCACTCATTATTCACGATTCATTCAGGAATATCCATAATCATGGTAGCATTCACATTAATGTACAAGTGTATATTTTATTCTGCACTACACTGGAGGCTCCTGAGTGGTGCAGCGGTCTAAGGCACTGCATCTCAGTGCTAGAGGCATCACTACAGACCCTGGTTCAATTCCAGGCTGTATTACAACCGGCTGAGTCCCATAGGGCGTTAAATAGTTCAATAAATGTTGCCTAGTTAAATAAAAGTGACTCCACAATACGTTATTTACCATTAATTTCTATTGGGCACAAAATAATCTGAAACACAACCAAAACAAACAGAAAATGCATCCAACAAATTTGTAGTTACAAGTTTGATGTAGTCATTGCGTTCTATGAATATGGGACCAAAATACTAAACGTTTTACTACTTTAATACACATATAAGTGAATTTGTTCCAATACTTTTGGTCTCCTAAAATGGGGGACTATGTACAGTACAAGAAGTGCTGTAATTTCACCCGATATGGATGTAAAAACCCTCAAATGAAAGCTGACAGTCTCCACTTGAACCTCATAGTCATTGTATCATTTCAAATCCAATGTGCTGAAGTACAGAGCCAAAATAACCAAAAATGTGTCACTGTCCCAATACTTCTGGAGCTTACTGTACATTGCCTATAGTCACATAACTACATGGCCCATAGTCACATAACTACATGGCCCATAGTCACAGAACTACATGGCCCATAGTCACAGAACTACATGGCCCATAGTCACAGAACTACATGGCCCATAGTCACAGAACTACATGGCCCATAGTCACAGAACTACATGGCCCATAGTCACAGAACTACATGGCCCATAGTCACAGAACTACATGGCCCATAGTCACAGAACCCCATGGCCCATAGTCACAGAACCCCATGGCCCATAGTCACAGAACCCCATGGCCCAGGGGTAGGCAACTAGGAATAATCTGTAGATCGATTGTGTCAGAATGGATGGTCGGGCAGCCAGAACATATTTAATCATTTTGTACACTGCAAATTGACCACAACGAAGCCCAAAGAGAGATGGTATTTGAAAATAACATTAATTTCATATCTTGATTACATTGAGACACGATCAAGTCTCTTTTTCTATTTGTGGGAATACTTGGGAACAGATTTCCTAAATTTAAACACATTTTTAGCTGAATTCCTGGTGATTTTAGTCTTTTTTTTTGTACCCCAAAAAATATATAAATGTTTTACAAAAAACTTTTGGGGGGGGCCAAAAAAACATGTTGCCGACCCCTGACATAGCCCATAGTAACAGAACTACACAGCACATAGTAACATAACTACAGTATATAGCACATAGTCACAGATGCTATGTACTACAGTACATAGCATATACAGTTGAAGTCGGAAGTTTACATACACTTAGGTTGGGGTCATTAAAACTCGTTTTTCAACCACTCCACAAATTTCTTGTTAAACAAACTGTAGTTTTGGCATGTCGGTTAGGACATCTATTTTGTGCATGACACAAGTCATTTTTCCAACAATTGTTTACAGACAGATTATTTCACTTATAATTCACTATATCACAATTCTAGTGGGTCAGAAGTTTACATACATGACTGTGCCTTTTAAACAGCTTGGAAAATTCCAGAAAATGATGTCATGGCTTTAGGAGCTTCTGATAGGCTACTTGACATCATTTGAGTCAATTGGAGGTGTACCTGTGGATGTATTTCAAGGCCTACCTTCAAACTCAGTGCCTCTTTGCTTGACATCATGGGAAAATCAAAATAAATCAGCCAAGACCTCAGAAAAAAATTGTAGATCTCCACAAGTCTGATTCATCCCTGGGAGCAATTTCCAAACGCCTGAAGGTTCATCTGTACAAACAATAGTACGCAAGTATAAACACCATGGGACCACGCAGCTGTCATACCGCTCAGGAAGGAGACTTGTTCTGTCTCCTAGAGATGAACGTACTTTGGTGCGAAAAGTGCAAATCAATCCCAGAACAACAGCAAAGGACCTTGTGAAGATGCTGGAGGAAACCGGTACAAAAGTATCTATATCCACAGTAAACGAGTCCTATATCGACATAACCTGAAAGGCTGCTCAGCAAGAAAGAAGCCACTGCTCCAAAACTGCCATAAAAAAGCCAGACTATGGTTTGCAACTGCACATGGGGACAAAGATTGTACTTTTTGGAGAAATGTCCTCTGGTCTGATGAAACAAAAATAGAACTGTTTGGCCATAATGACCATCGTTATGTTTGGAGGAAAAAGGGAGAGGCTTGCAAGCCGAAGAACACCATCCCAACCGTGAAGCACGGAGGTGGCAGCATGTTGTGGGGGTGCTTTGCTGCAGGAGGGACTGGTGCACTTCACAAAATAGAGGGCATCATGAGGCAGGAAAATGATGTGGATATATTGAAGCAACATCTCAAGACATCAGTCAGGAAGTTAAATCTTGGTAGCAAATGGGTCTTCCAAATGGACAATGACCTCAAGCATACTTCCAAAGTTGTGGCAAAATGGCTCAAGGACATCAAAGTCAAGGTATTGGAGTGGCCATCACAAAGCCCTGACGTCATTTCTATAGAACATTTGTGGGCAGAACTGAAAAAGCGTGTGCGAGCAAGGAGGCCTACAAACATGACTCAGTGACACCAGCTATGTCAGGAGGAATGGGCCAAAAGTCACCCCTTATTGTGGGAAGCTTGTGGAAGACTACCCAAAACATTTGACCCAAGTTAAACAATTTAAGGACAATGCTACCAAATACTAATTGAGTGTATGTAAACTTCTGACTCACTGGGAATGTGATGAAAGAAATAAAAGCTGAAATCATTCTCTCAACTATTTTTCTGACATTTCACATTCTTAAAATAAAGTGGTGATCCTAACTGACCTAAGACAGGAATTTTTTACTAGGATTAAATGTCAGGAATTGTGAAACTGAGTTTAAATGTATTTGGTTAAGATGTATGTAAACGTCCGACTTCAACTGTAGTCACAGAACTACAAAGCCCATACAGTATATTGCAGAACTACAGTACATAGCCCATAGTCACAGAACATAGTACATAGCACATAGTCACAGAACTATAGCACATAGTCACAGAACTACAGTACATAGCCCATAGTAACTGAACTGCATATCCCATAGTAACATAACTACAGTACTTAACCCATAGTCACAGAACTACATAGCCCATAGTCACGGACAGAAGAGTATGGTTTAGAAACTCTGTAGTTAGACGGTTTTTATTGAGCCGTACATTGAGAGACTGTACCGCAAGAGTTTAGACTTCTGTTTTCAAGCCAGAGGATGAGTCTGAGTCGTATTTCAATGTTAGTTTTACAACAAATAATTTTATATTTTCAGTTATAGAAATGATGATTGTTAATTTTTGATTAAAAGTATTGATGATGGGTGTACTTTTGCTTCATGTGTTATGTGTATGCTTACTGTGACTATCACCCTGACATTGGCTATAGGTACCTACTTTTCACGCCGTTGCCAGACTGTAGTGCTTGTCAAGCAGGAGCGAAGGGCACTGTGTCCTGGTGTTATTGCCGTGTGGTTGCCATTCATGCCCTCATTATTGAGTAGTAGGTGACATCTAGATGGTTATCAATATTAGTTATTTCTTGTGTAGGCTGCTATCCTACTTGAAATGAAATCATGTGAGAGAACAAAATGGCCGCGTAGCTCCCGCCGGCGTACTATTGACTTGTAGTGCAGCCCAATCAGCCACGCAAAACGGTCTTGAGTGGCATCAAATCTGCCCAATTAGCTGATTTGCTTTCCCATACACCCACTTCTTTCGACACACCCACTCACACATACTCCGGTCGCCATATTGGGTTGCAGATACCTATACTTGCACTCTCCCTCCCTGTCTTTCTCTTTTCTTTGCCTTCTCTGTGTAATGCCCCATAGTGATTAGCTAATCACTTCAATACCTTCACTTTGCTCTTGGTTGACATGTGTGAACATTGCCTCAGGTGGAGAGGGAATGAGGTACTACAGACAGACAGGAAACCGTTGGCCCACCAGCTGTCTGAGGAGATGCCTGACTGGCGCGGTGGTAGGCTTTTGAAATAATCTCCAGGCTTTTATATTAAATGTTCTGTATATGAAAAGGTTGCTGAAAGAAAGCTTCTAGTCATTACAGTACAATCACCCTCCATTATCACGTTTTAGGGAAGACCCAGATGCAGACAGTGTCGAAATAACAAGAGTTTATTACTAGAACAGGGGGCAGGCAAAACGACAGGTCAAGGGCAGGCAGAGGTCAGTAATCCAGATAGGATGCAAAAGGTCCAGAACGGCAGGCAGTCTCAGGGTCAGAGCAGGCAGAGTTCAATAATCCAGGGCAGTGTGACAAGGTACAGAACGGCAGGCAGGCTCAGGGTCAGGACAGGCAGAATGGTAAAAATCGGGAAAACAGGAACTATAGAAAAAGACAGGAGCAAGGGGAAAAACGCTGGTAGGCTTGACGGACAAAACGAACTGGCAACAGACAAACAGAGAACACAGGTATAAATACACTGGGGTTAATGAGGAAGATGGGCTACACCTGGAGTTGGGTGGAGACAAGACAGGTGAAACAGATCAGGGTGTGACACTATGATATCCACAACAATAATGAACAGATACTTTGAAGAGTCCTCTCTGTAACAGGTGGGTTGAGAGTATCGAGAGACTATTGTAGGCCTATAAACAGTAGCCTTGCAGGTGACGATGCACTATAGACTGCGGATTGTCTAAAAATGTCACACCATTTGGACTGGAGAAGCAAGCTGGGCCTCCTGAAAGAGGAAAGGAGTGATCTATCGTTGGAGCTTTGAATGGGGAAAGCCAATTATTCTGAGAGATAGCAGTGACAACGCCAGCGCCACAAGCGGTGAGCGGGAGTGAAGGGCGTTTTTGATGAGGCAGAGTGAGAGGCCATGGGGGGGCAGCCTCAATTATAAGCTTTTCTTTTCAGCCTCAGCTACCTTTCAGTCAGTCAGGCTTAAGACTCCCAATTCGCTGCCAGTAATTACTACATTTACTAGAATAGCCCCCCACTCCCCAGACTGACCGCCGCAGAGTCAGTGTTTGATTAGCTGGATGCAGGGAAAGGTCAGCACATGGCACTGGCTTTTTTCCCTGTTCTGATGCGCCACAACGAGTGTTCTGTGGTTCAGTGTCCCGGGCTGATGGCTAGATGGTAATTGGGTCATGGAGGTGCAGTGAATAGGGAGGTGATCCTGGTAATTGTGTGTGGGATGGATACATGCAGGCAGGGACATTAGCTGCTACAGTAAGTGGTTGCATTGAGCCCTGCTTGCTCCAATGGGCACGGGACATAAGTAGGTAGCTTATACAGGATGACGGGCAGTGCCACTGTAACAAGTGAAGCAGGATACATGGTGGCTGATTGCCATGCCATGATTGCATCTCTTTTCATGACGTTACATAGCTTTTCTCTGGCTGATACTGATGCAGGGTCTGACGCGTGTGAGTTCCCTGCTGCTTGTCAGCCATTTAGCGCTTTAACAGTCAGCCAGACCCCCACTGAAAACTCCCACTAATAGTAACCGTGGAGTTATGAGTCTATCATGTGAATCCTACCCCACACGGGTCAGTAGGAGCAGTCATCAACAGACAGCAATACAAATCTGTCATAGTCATTTAGAGGATTCAGACACATTTACTGATGACTTCAGTTCTCCCACAACCCACCTCAGTCTACTCTGTCTGCAGTAGGCCTATATACAGATACAGAGACTCTAGTGTGGTGATGTATTGTTGGCCAGCTCTCTCCTTCACACGCCACTGTGGCAACAATGATTACAGGATACATACTTCACAGCTCAATGGAGAGGCACAGACACTCAGGTATGTGTATCAGAGGAGGCTGGTGGGATGATCTATAGGAGGCCGGGGCTCATTTTAATGGCTGGAATGGACTAAATGGAACGTTATCACGCACATCAAAAATATGGAGGCTGTACATACATACATACATACATACATACATACATACATACATACATGCACGTTAAATGTATGGTCTACATGTCAGCTGCATACCATGTCTTGTCATATCATATCAGTTGATGCTTTGCGGTCTGCGTGTGACATGACAGCACTTCCTTTGCGGTGACATTTATTGAATGAGTTCAATATGATGTGGTCGCAGGGGTCAATGCATGATGCATGTAAGCGTGGTCCCCTTGTGGTCCCTGTGTGGTTCTAAATGCCATGGTTGTTAACCCCATAGGGATAGTTCCCTATCCACTCCGTCTTATAGCACCAAGCATGCCATCCTCTCTGAACTTTGGCTATATTTATGCCATTTGAAACCATTGCCATGGAAATGAGAGCATGCTTAGTTTGGACTGATGTTGATCGTGATTTCCTAGGAAGGCAAGTGGGCCTCCATGGCTGTGATCAAATGTAATGAATAATGACTCATAATAAATAGGCAGTATTCTTAGAATGAAACCACTCATATCTTACACAGTAGGAATAGCTCTTAGCTATACTGCAACTCTTAGCTGTGGTAATGAGTCTTGGGATGTGGCCAAATGGCACCCTATTTTTTTAAATAGTGCATTACTTTTGATCAGGGCCCATAGGGAATAGGATACCATTTTGGACAAGGCCTTGGTCTCTAGTACTGTTGCTTGGATTGAGTTTGTTTCAACAGAAGAAGTGTGAGGTGATATTCAAGCTATGACTGACAGAGAGGAGCTGGACAGAAGCTGTGTTCATGGTGCATGTGTAACTCGTCAATACGTGTGATTGATGCAGTTGTCTGCGGTCTAATCCGCAGCGAGGCAGTATTGAGTGTTGTCTCAGACCGTTTATAGCTCGGGGCTCAGCGGTGCTTTGCTGCCCTCCATGGGCGATACACAGATACTGCCATTTCTGTTGTTGGTGGGCATTCTCACAGTAGGAACTGATTAAAAATGCCCTTTATAGAAAATGGCCATGGGCAACGACAATGGAATTTTTCATTAGATGTGTATCATCCTATTTGGTCTTGTTGCATGTGGGAAGACGTGAGTTGGTTGTAGTGATATGTACAGTATGCATGCAGACATGTATTGGAGGATGTGGATGTGAGAGAATATGGTTAATATCATTAATGAGAGTTTAAGAGCTCTGGACAGAAATAGAAGGAATGAGAGGCCTACAGGACACAAGTAGAATGCAGAGATGTGATGCCATTTCACCATGGCCACAGGGCAGAGAGAGACAGGAAGGGAGAGAGGGGGCGAGAGAGGGGATTGCCTGGCGACTCAAATTGAATTATTCCTCTGCTCTATGTTTGCCACATACTGTACTTCAGTCTGAGACTGCCATAGTTGAAGCTGTTTGTGCTGACGTCAAAATCAGGGGTGCTGTACAAACCAGTCATCAGCGATTGGATCATCTCTTACCAATCAGAGTATCAAAGCCAATGACAAATTTTCCAAACATCGCTTTACCTACGTGTGTTCTGGCTCTGACCCAATCCATCGGTATATGGGACCAATCAGAACGGTTAGAATGTGTTTGCGTTCTAGAAATTGTCAGGTAGGTACTCAGATCCAGACTCTTTGTGGAGAAGAAACCGTCAGTGGACCTGTTGTTTGGCCTAGCAAGAAGTTTGGGTAGCCAGGCAAGGGGGGGAGGGAGCGAGAGAAGGAGAGAGCGAAAGAAGGTCAGTAGAGAAAAAGGAAGTCTGGGGGAAATATAGAGAAAAAAGAGAGATGGAGAGTAAAGAAATGGAGGAGAGTAGAGAGAGAATGAGAGTAGAGAGAGAAGGAGAGTAGAGAGAGAAGGAGAGTAGAGAGAGAAGGAGAGTAGAGAACGGAAGGAGAGTAGAGAACGGGAGGAGAGTAGAGAACGGGAGGAGAGTAGAGAACGGGAGGAGAGTAGAGAACGGGAGGAGAGTAGAGAACGGGAGGAGAGTAGAGAACGGGAGGAGAGTAGAGAACGGGAGGAGAGTAGAGAACGGGAGGAGAGTAGAGAACGGGAGGAGAGTAGAGAACGGGAGGAGAGTAGAGAACGGGAGGAGAGTAGAGAACGGGAGGAGAGTAGAGAACGGGAGGAGAGTAGAGAACGGGAGGAGAGTAGAGAACGGGAGGAGAGTAGAGAACGGGAGGAGAGTAGAGAACGGGAGGAGAGTAGAGAAATAGAGAGAGAAGGAGAGTAGAGAAATAGAGAGAGAAGGAGAGTAGAGAAATAGAGAGAGTAGAGAAATAGAGAGAGAAGGAGAGTAGAGAAATAGAGAGAGAAGGAGAGTAGAGAAATGGAGGAGGAGAGTAGAGAAATGGAGAGAACGGGAGAAGGAGGTAAAATGTCAGAATGGCTTTACATTACATTTGACATTTTAGTCATTTAGCAGACTTTTTTATCCAGAGCAACTGACAGTTAGTGCATTCATCTTAAGATAGCTTGGTGGGACAACCACATAGCACAGTCATAGTACATTTGTACTCAATCAAGTAGCTATCAGTAGAGATGGGTGGGATGGGCTGTCAATGGGCAAGTGTTAGTTTACAAAAGGCACTTTTTGGGGGGGGGGGGGTTGTGGGATTATTTAATATACTCTTTGAAGAGGTAGGGTTTCAGATGTTTCATGTTTTTGGGAGATGGGCAGGGACTCTCAGGATGAAGCTGGTTCCACCATTGGGGTGCCAGGACAGAGAAGAACTTGGACTGGGCTGAGTTGGAACTGCCCAAGAGACAAGAGGTGGCAGAATCAGGGTACTCTGGTTGGGGTGTAGCATAGCCTGAAGGTAGGGAGCGGCAGTTCCTCTTGCTGCTCCGTAGGCAAACACTATGGTCTTGTAGTGGATGCGAGCTTTGACTGGAATCCAGTGGAGGAGTGGGGTGACATGGGAGAACTTGGTAAGGTTGAACACCAGGCGGGCTGTGGAGTTCTATATAAGTCGCAGGGGTTTGATGGCACAAGCGGGCAGCCCAGCCAACAGCGAGTTGCAGTAGTCCAGACGGGAGACAATAGTTGCTTAAAGCTTGTCGGATCATACTAGTGCAAACTTTAGTCTGACAGTGGGTTTACTGAATTGCGTAGATTCTCCTCTAATAGATATGGCAGATGTTATTATGTTCCCAGTAAACCTTGCTTCCCCCGATACTGTGTCTAGTTCATCTTGCATATCTGTCTTACACACTAGAGCTCAGTAGAGATTCGGCAGATCCGTTCTGTAGAAACATGTACTAGTATGACAAGGTTGTCAGTGATACATTTGTCTCTTTATTTAAATCATCTCTTTAAACCTCTTGCTGCCATCCGGTGGCCATGGACACTAACACATGTATGATGTGTTGCTTACACATGCTGTATTACACACAATACATAACCCCAAAACTATTTTCAAATAGTGAGCCAACGTGTTTTCAGCACTTTTATTTACATTATTGATAAACTCATGTTATCATGCTCTCTCTTCCATCTTCCTCAGTGAAACATTACAAAAGTTTAAATTTTTTGATAAAAATATATTAAATATTATTCAAATGTCACCAACTAATTGATTAAAACACACTGTTTAGTAATGAAGGTCTACAGTAGCCTCAGCAGCACTCTGTATGGTAGCACCATGGTGTAGCCGGAGGACAGCTAGCTTCTGTCCTCCTCTGGGTACATTGACTTCAAAATAAAACCTAGGAGGCTCATGGTTCTCACCCCCTTCCATAGACTTACACAGTAATTATGATAACTTCCGGAGGACATCCTTCAACCTATCAGAGCTCTTGCAGCATGAACTGATATGTTGTCCGCCCAATCAAAGGACCAGAGAATTAATCTAGTACTGAAAGCATAAGCTACAGCCAGCTAGCACTGCAGTCCATAAAATGTAGTTCACTCAAAGAGAGAGAAAGACAATAGTTGAACAGGAGAAGCAAGAGAGAGAGAGAGCCTTAATTTCATAGTATATATTTTTTACTTTCACTTACTTGGCTAGCGAATGTAACTATCTAGTTTAGCCTACTCAAACACACGGTTCAAACAGAAGGATGCTATGTTAGCTAGCTGGCTATGGCTTTCCAACAATGGAACTCTTCTAAGAGCTTCCACCGGGGCCCGCCACTTTAACTGCTAAACTGCTGTATGATTGTAGCGGGTTTACTAATGTGTTAGTTCTAGTAGCTATGTTGACTATGACCTTAATATGGTGGCAACGATGTAGGCTGTGTGTTGCGGTTATGATAGGAAAGTTTGGCTTGTCAAGGTGTTCACAAACAGCTGTTGTATTGTGCACTGAAGTCCACAAGCGAAGGGAAAAGGTGAGAGGAGGAGAGAAATGGAATTATACTGAACAAAAATATAAACGCAACATGTAAAGCATTGGTCCCATGTTTTGTGAGCTGAAATAAAAGATCCCCAAAATTTTAGACAAGCACAAAAAGCTTATTTCTCTCAAATTTGATGCACAAACTTGTTCACATCGCTGTTAGGGAGCATTTCTCCTTTGCCAAGATGATCCAAAGGCACTCTAAAATGTATAGTTTTGTCAGACAACACAATGCCTTAAGTTTTGAGGGCGCGTGCAATTGGCCTGCTGACTGCAGCAATGTCCACCAGAGCTGTTGCCAGATAATTGAAGGTTCATTTCTCTACAATAAGCTGCCTCCGTTCTAGTCAATTTGGCAGTACGTCCAACCGGCCTCACATGTAACCAGTCCAGCCCAGGACCTCCACATCCGGGATCTTCATCTGCGGGATAGTCAGTGACCAGCCACCCGGACAGCTGATGAAACTGCATTTGCACAACCAAAGAATTTCTGCACAAACTGTCAGAAACTGTATGCTTGCCGTCCTCACCAGTGTGACTCTGCAGTTCAGCGTCGTAACCGACTTCAGTTGGCAAATGCTCACCTTCGATGGCCACTGGCACGCTGGAGAAGTGTGCTCTACACGGATTAATCCTGGGTTTCAACTGTACCGGCCAGCAGGCAGACAGCTTGTATGGCATCGTGTGGGCGAGCGGTTTGCTGATGTCAACGTTGTGAACAGAGTGCCCCATGGTGGTGTTGGGGTTACGGTATGGGCAGGCATAAGCTACGGACAACCAACACAATTACATTTTATCGATTTGAATGCACAGAGATACCGTGATGAGATCCTGAGGCCCATTGTTGTGCCATTAATTCGCCGCCATCACCTCATGTTCAGCATGATTATGCATGGCCCCATGTCGCAAGGATCTGTACACAATTCCTGGAAGCTGAAACATGTCCATGGTCTGCATACTCACCAGACATGTCACCCATTGAGCATGTTTGGGATGCTGTGGATTGACGTGTACGACAGCCTGTTCCATTTCCCGCCAATATCCAGAAACTTTACACAGCCATTGAAGAGGAGTGGGAAAACATTCCTCAGGCCACAATCAACAGCCTGATCAACTCTATAGGAAGGAGCTGTGTTGCGCTGCATGAGGGACATGGTGGTCACACCGGATACTGACTGGTTTTCTGATCCACGACCCTATCTTTTTTTTAAGGTATCTGTGACCAACAGATGCATATCTGTATTTGCAGTCATGTAAAATCCATAGATTAGGGCCTAATTCATTTATTTAAATTAACTGATTTCCTTATAAACTGTAACTCAGTAAAATCTTTGAAATTGTTGCGTGTTGCGTTTTATATTTTTGTTCAGAGTGTATATATAGGCTACATTGAACAAAGGGATCACGCGGTTTATATGTGGCTACTAATTCTGTGTTTGCATGTGATCAGGGATGTATTCATTCTGCCGATTCTGTTGAAAAGCCTTTCTTAAACGGAAGCAACGGAACGGGAATAAACATACCGGAGTATGTCCAATAGAAACTCTCGTTTGCAACTGTTGGACTAATGATTACACCCTAGATCAGTTTGATGCAGGCAAGAGTGTGCAAGGCGGCATTGAATGTGTCACTGTCTGTCACCTTCATTACTCTGACTTCTCTGGACCTGTGCGCCTACATGTAGTAGCCTAAGCCTATCCATGTTACATTGAGCTGGGTGAAGTATGAAAGACAGTTATCCAATATGCTGTAATAGAAATAAGGCCATGCTCATAAAAACATTTCAATTCGTCCTCCCTCATCATAAACGGCACCGACCGCCACTGTCACATGGTGAGCAATATTTTTGGAACATCAAATCACAATAAAATCGCAGTATACATATCGTATCGGCACCTAAGTAATAATAATTTAATGGGTGCTTAGATTAGTCCTGTTCCACACATGTACAAGTGTGTATTATACACATGTATGAAATGGAGATGTGTTTTTTGCATATCCCACTCTCCCTGAGACAGATTTTAGGGTCATGGCCAGGGTCAGCCATTATCAACAGCAACAATTAGGATTAAGTGCCTTTCTCAAGGGCACATAAACAGATTTTTTTACCCCGTCTGATCAGGGATTTGAACTAGCGACCGTTGGGTTCCTGGCCCAACATTCTAACCTCTAGGCTACCTGTCACCGTATCAGGATATTATCGTATTGTGAGGTCCCTGGCAATCCCCAGCCCACTCATACTCAGGTTCAACTAGACTAGGGGTATTTCTGTCTGCTTTGCTGTGATCTTTTACTCTTTCATATACAGGGTAAGGTAAAGATCCTGCAGGGACCTGTGTGTGTGTGATCTGTGAATAGTCTAGCTACATGTATAAATGCATCATACGACAGCCTAGAAGGGAAAGCATAGTAAATATAGAACCATTACAACAGATTATTCTAAAGAGAGGATGTGTGACTCAATTCATCCTTCACATGCCATCATGATACAAAACTGTGACAATCATGTGTCACCACCATCGGGTAAACACCGGCGAGGCAGTAATTGTCAAAGGCTGATTGGCCTCAAGCAAATGGGTGTGAGCTGAACAGCTGTAATGCTCCTACTGGCCACTTGAGGGCAGCCTTGTCACAGCAATAGGCTGGAGAGGCAGAGTGGGAGAGAGAGAACAAGCAGGTGAGCTGAGGAGGCCTGACATGTCTTGGATGGAGCTCAGCAAGCTGTCTCCTCTCATAACATGTCAACCCATGGCCCCAAACAGCAAACCCCATATCACTCACCATCTCCCCAGCCCCTGCCCAGTGTCGGTATCTGGGTAGGAGAGGCTTGTCTGACAAGATCAATCAGTCACCATACACAAAGAGGAGAGGAGATGACATGGGCATACTGTCATACCCAGGCAGTCTGTCATCATTATGAGTGGCTGCTGTTTTAGAGGGTCATTTGATGCTGATGCATAATCCCTACAGGGTAAACTGACACCATATTCTATGGGCAGAGTAAGCAGAAGTTCTGAAACATGACACTTGCCTGGTTCAAGAAATAGTTTCACAAGAGAAAGTAATGATGACAACAACCACGATCTGATGACAATGATGATGATCAACTGCTTTACATGGTTTCCACATACTCACTCCACCACCCCCACTCTGTAGCACCCACCTGGGTGATGCACGACATGGCAGCCATTTTGCTCCATGAAAAGCCTGTTAATTCCTACTTCATTTCACAGTCGGATCCATTAGGCTTCCAATTTTCTCCACTTCTATAATTACCTCCCTATTATTGATTAACTTTCTATTTCATCAACTCGTTTAGTTAGTTAGGTCCACACTGAAAGCTCCTCGCATGTCCAGTACTTTGAGAGAGGGGGGTTCGTTCAGCTTGAGTTAAAAGATAGCAGTGTGGGGGAGTGTGTGCCAGTAACAGTCAGAGGTGTGTGTGTGTGTGTGTGTGTGTGTGTGTGTGCAGTGGCGAGCGGGGCTGTAGCGGTTGAGTGCATATTACAGGGTGATTAAGGAAGAGTCAGGAAGCAGGGTAACTGATGGGCTGTCAGGAGGAGAGGAGGAGCTGTGGGCTGGAACACCTCGTTCCTCTTCCTCATTATTACCCTGCCATGAATGCCTACTTACACCTCATCCTCTCCCTAATTGCCCTCTTCCTCCTTATGTCCATCTCACCATGCAGCCTCTTCCACTTCCTTCCACATTAATACCCTCCTCTTCTTCCTCTCCCTCCTCTTCCTCATTAATACCCACCCTGCTTGCCTCTTCTCCTTCTTCCTCACCCTCATCCTCTTCATTATACCCTCACCACGCAGCCTGCTCCTTCTCCTCCTCTCCCTCTTCTTCCTCTCCCTCATCTTCCTCATTAATACTCACCCTGCTTGCATCTTCCTCCTCTTCCTCCAGTCCATCTGAGTAGAGAGGGGGATGTGTATGAGGTGATGCCTCTGAACAGGCTGCAGGCTAGCTGTGAGTTGGACAGAGTAATGGAACCCAACACAGTCATGGTGTTGAACACTGAATGTCCTGTCCTGTCTTGTCTGCACTCATCTACATACCCTTGCAGCCTCCCTCCACAGTGTCATCGTCTCTCTCTGTGACTGTGTGCTTTTCAATGAACACGCTAAAGAGTCAGGAGAGAACTGCGATAGAAGGCGTGAAAGAGAGGGAGAGACTAAAAAGAAAGGAGGGATGTAAAGCATCTAAAGAAAGACTGGAGTAAGGGAGGAGAGGCTGACAGCCAGGGAGTAGAGAGGAAGGCAGCCAGGGAGGGGATGAGAGAGAGGCAGCCTTGGAGGAGAGAGAGGGAGGCAGCCTTGGAGGAGAGAGAGAGAGGGAGGCAGCCAGGGAGGGGACGAGAGAGGGAGGCAGCCAATGCGCAGCTCTGTATCTTGAGCGAGCGAGGGAGAGGGAGGCTCTGACAGGCAGTTGCTCTCAGACAGATAGACCCAGTGTGATGCTGCTGCTGGATGTGAGCTGCTGTCCTCCTCTGACCCGCTCTCTGGTTCTACTGCTGGCTGACTGACTGACTAAGCCTGGGTCTGTGGTTATCAGGGCTGCTCTAGTTTCTTCCCTGGGCTGAGGAGAGAGCCACCGTGCTGGGGCTGTGTCTCTGGCTAACTGCCTGTCCGCCTGGTTCTCTGCTCCTGCCTGGCTGACTAACTGGTCCCTGTGCAGGCAGGCAGAGTGGGGTGATCTGAGCGGAGGAGAGGTGGAAGAGTGCAGGGCAGGGGGGTGGTAGGGGCTGAAGAGCGCAGAGCGGTGTGGAGGTGGGGGGACAGGCGAAATGAGCGTGCCGCTGCTGAAGATCGGGGCGGTGCTCAGCACCATGGCCATGGTGACCAACTGGATGTCCCAGACACTGCCCTCTCTGGTGGGACTCAACGGGACCACTGTCTCCCGAGGGGGCACCTCCGAGAGGATCGTCAGCGTGCGTACAGTAGACTGCTCTTTTCCCATCCTTTCTGTCTGCTGGGTGGATGAGTTGGAGACCGGGAGAGGGGTCTCAGAGCGGTAGGGTGGTTGAAGTGGGGTTGGGGGGTGGGTATCGGAGAGGGTCTGTCTCACGGGGACGGCGCTAAGAGAAATGATAGAGGATGAAAGCGGTGCATGTGAGAGCGATGCTGCTGGGAGTCAGACGAAGTGGGAATGACGTTCAGGGTCTTGTGTGAGTGATGCACCCAGGGAAGCGATCCAGAATGATTTTGCTGTGTTGATTGCTGGGAGGAGAAGGAGAATCAGGGGAGAACTGCCCTGCTGGTGAATCCTCTGTGTGCTGTGGGTGATCAGAGCTGGGATACTGCTGCTGTGGTGAGGGATGAGGATGTTGACTGATATGTCAGAGAGCTGGAGGGTGTAACTGATGATATGCCAACTCTGAGGTGATGATGAAGATAATGATGATGATGGGGGGGGCTTGGGAGATTTGGTCTCCTACACACCCTATTCCAGTTGGATGCGTATCTCGTTCCCCCATCTCTCTTTCCTTCGTCCCCTGTGTCAAAATGGACCGACTATGTATATAGGTGTATGAGTTCAAAATCCAAGCAGGGACCTTCAAATGTGGTATCTCCTTGACAGGTACATTATGTTGGGTTTCATGTGAGGAGCATGTTAAGAGATTGAGATGTGTAGCTTGTTGTGGATGTACACGTGTGTACACTGTGATGTATGTGTGGTGTGACTGTGCATATAGATGCTCCATATGGATGAGATGAGAGGTGTTGAGAAGTGTCAGGCAGAGGAATGCATCTGTCATGTTCAGGATCATTAGTAGTGAGTGATAGCCTTTGGTTCTTTCCTGGGTCTATTTTCATGGCATCTGCTCCCTTATTAAACGCCCAGCCCTGATGAAATGTGTGTGTCCAGCACTGTCCATCTGTGTGTGTGTGTGTGTGTGTGTGTGTCCAGCACTGTCCATCTGTGTGTGTGTGTGTGTCCAGCACTGTCCATCTGTGTGTGTGTGTCCAGCACTGTCCATCTGTGTGTGTGTGTGTGTGTGTGTGTGTCCAGCACTGTCCATCTGTGTGTGTGTGTGTGTGTGTGTGTGTGTGTGTGTGTCCAGCACTGTCCATCTGTGTGTGTGTGTCCAGCACTGTCCATCTGTGTGTGTGTGTGTGTGTGTGTCCAGCACTGTCCATCTGTGTGTGTGTGTCCAGCACTGTCCATCTGTGTGTGTGTGTCCAGCTCTGTCCGTGTGTGTTTGTGTGCGCGCATGCCTGCCTCATTGTCTGCCTTCCTTAGTGTGTGTGTGCACGTGTGTGCGTGTGTGTGTGTGTGTGTGTGTGTGTGTGTGTGTGTGTGTGTGTGTGTGTGTGCACACTTACAGGTGTGTATTTATTGGTCAATTCTCCCTATGGTCTCAGGAGCTGGGGTCCATCTGTCCAGAGAATTGTGACACTATCTTCCCAATCTATCCTCTATCACAGAGCCCTATCCTCAATCAGTCCAGTCTTATCATAAAAGCCTGCTGCACCAACAAATACCACTTTATTGCACTGAGGCACCCAGCTGTAATAACTGTCTCAACGGCTCACTGGAGGAAACATTGTTTATGTTTTCACGGTTGAGGCTGAGCTCTATGAAGGTGTTGACCTTGTAGAGAGAGGTCTAGGAAAACATTCCCTGAGATGTGTTTATCTATTCTGCTAACGCAGCTCAAGCCAGGCATTTCTCTTCAAGTTCAATATCAATATAGCTTGTGTCTGATCTGTGTGTTTTTCAGAGCTTTAGCTGTTGAGGAACTAGGAATGATGACATTCCCATAGTGTCCCTGAATGAGTAGTACAGGAGTGGTTCTGCTTCCTGCCTGGGTGGGTGTGGTCTAAGTGGACTTCTTCTCCAGTGGACATGGACTGCAGGACCTGGCTGCTGATTGGAGGACGGCTCATAATAATGGAAACCATGTGTTTGATGTATTTGATACCATTCCACCTATTCCGCTCCAGCCATTACCACAAGTCCATCCTACCCAATTAAGGTGCCACCAACCTCCTGTGGTCCCAATGTCCTTAGAATTCATGGCCAATACATGGCATCATTTGAAGTAGATGGTATAGTAGTATTGATAGTAGTGTGGCTATTGAAACAGAGCCATGGTCTGGAAGAGCTACTTCAGGGGGGGCTTTGAGATCCGTTCTGCTTCCATGGTTGATGTGGTGGTGATGGAGTCATCAGAGAGGAGGACCATTTCAAATGTTCTGGTTCAACAAAGAGCCAATTTGTGTTGCTCCTTATTTTTCATCCCTCTCAAAGCAACATCGAACGCTTCCATCAACAACATTTTCATATTTTAAAGTCTTAATGACAAATTCTATGAGACATGGTAGATTGGGTGGAATCTAAACACATTATAAAACTTTCTAAGGTTCAGCCATGCAGATGAGCTGGAGGTTAAACCTATGGAAGCAATGGGGGTTAAAGCATTAGAGGAACATTTGACTAACGTTGTTGTTAGGTTAGTTTCAAACCCACTAGTCCTTTCTTGGGTCGTCTAGTGACGTTGTGGTGCCAGTGTCCCGATGGCCATGTATGGCTGCTCCTCACCCCAGTGTCCCCATGCATGATCAATGTCCCACATTCACACTCCTCTGAGCTACAATCAGTCTGCTCCACTTGCTTTCCGTCCCTTCCCAACAACCAGCTGAGCTGAGCTGGTCCATGGCTGTGTGGCACTGCACTCAGCATCTAAAGAAGTTCACCATAGTGAGTTCTTCAAAACGACTGAGCAACACGTGCCTGAGTCCAAACATGGTTAGTCTGGGTATGGTTAGTCTGGGTATGGTTAGTCTGGGTATGGTTAGCCTGGGTATGGTTAGCCTGGGTATGGTTAGCCTGGGTATGGTTAGCCTGGGTATGGTTAGCCTGGGTATGGTTAGCCTGGGTATGGTTAGCCTGGGTATGGTTAGCCTGGGTATGGTTAGCCTGGGTATGGTTAGCCTGGGTATGGTTAGCCTGGGTCTGGGTATGGTTAGTCTGGGTCTGGGTATGGTTAGTCTGGGTCTGGGTATGGTTAGTCTGGGTCTGGGTATGGTTAGTCTGGGTATGACTAGTCTGGGTATGACTAGTCTGGGTATGACTAGTCTGGGTATGACTAGTCTGGGTATGACTAGCCTGGGTATGACTAGCCTGGGTATGGTTAGCCTGGGTATGACTAGCCTGGGTATGACTAGCCTGGGTATGGTTAGCCTGGGTATGGTTAGCCTGGGTATGGTTAGCCTGGGTATGGTTAGCCTGGGTATGGTTAGCCTGGGTATGGTTAGCCTGGGTATGGTTAGCCTGGGTATGGTTAGCCTGGGTATGGTTAGCCTGGGTATGGTTAGTCTGGGTATGACTAGTCTGGGTATGGTTAGTCTGGGTATGGTTAGCCTGGGTATGACTAGTCTGGGTATGACTAGCCTGGGTATGACTAGCCTGGGTATGGTTAGTCTGGGTATGACTAGCCTGGGTATGGTTAGTCTGGGTATGACTAGCCTGGGTATGGTTAGTCTGGGTATGGTTAGTCTGGGTATGACTAGCCTGGGTATGGTTAGCCTGGGTATGGTTAGTCTGGGTATGGTTAGTCCGGGTATGGTTAGTCCGGGTATGACTAGCCTGGGTATGGTTAGTCCGGGTATGACTAGCCTGGGTATGGTTAGTCCGGGTATGACTAGCCTGGGTATGGTTATTCCGGGTATGACTAGCCTGGGTATGGTTAGTCTGGGTATGACTAGCCTGGGTATGGTTAGTCTGGGTATGACTAGCCTGGGTATGGTTAGCCTGGGTATGGTTAGTCTGGGTATGGTTAGCCTGGGTATGGTTAGTCTGGGTATGACTAGCCTGGGTATGGTTAGCCTGGGTATGGTTAGTCCGGGTATGACTAGCCTGGGTATGGTTAGTCCGGGTATGACTAGCCTGGGTATGGTTAGTCCGGGTATGACTAGCCTGGGTATGGTTAGTCCGGGTATGACTAGCCTGGGTATGGTTAGTCCGGGTATGACTAGCCTGGGTATGGTTAGTCCGGGTATGGCTAGTCTGGGTAGTGCAAAACCAAACCGTGAATAATCCAATAAAACAAGACACAACCTTGACACAAGACGGTATGGCTGGACTCTATTACACTATCAAACAAGAAACAAGTGTGTGTGGGGGGGGGGCAGTCTGTCAGACACACATACTCCACACAGTGCTGTTGTCCCTTTGATCTCTTGTATTAATAATAACCCAGCCAGGCAGAAGGCTGAAGAAAGGAAATATCAAAAGAGCCAGAGGAACAAACAATGGTCCCACACAAAGAGAGAGAGGCCTGCCACTCAGATTGGGGTCTCTACGCTAGTCTGTCTGCATGGTGTCCATGACTGTAAACTTTAGCACATCGCAATCTAATAAATAAATCAATCTAATAAATCTTACTCCATGATTGATTTATGACGGCAGATGAAAGGACCAACTCAGATTAAAGTCGCTCCGTGTTCTTTTATCCATATTCATACATAGTTATTTTATGTTTGATGGTAGAACCTCTTCTCTTGTTATTTGAAGCTCTTAGATCCTCTGTATGAATGAATATTTAGATCTCTATGATGAATATTTATGAGGTATGATATAGCATGGAGTTAGAAGATATAGATATACATCAGATAGATAGATCACTTGTGGAGATGCTCTACTGGACACATTCACCAATCATCCTGACTGCAAACACACACATATACACTGAATATACAAAACATTAGGAACACCTTCCTAATATTGAGTTGCACACCCTTTTTCCCTCAGAACAGCCTCAATGCGTCGGGGCATGGACTCTACAAGGTGTCGAAAGTGTTCCACAGGGATGCTGGCCCCTGTTGACTCCAATGCATCCCACAATTGTGTCAAGTTGGCTGGATGTCCTTTGGGTGATGGACCATTCTTGATGCACACATGGGAAACTGTTGATCGTGAAAAACCCAGCAGCGTTGCAGTTCTTGCCACACTCAAACCAGTGCGCCTGGCAGATACTACCATACCCCGGTCAAAGGCACTTCAATCTTTTGTCTTACCCAATTCACCCTCTGAATGGCACACATACACAATCAAGATTTAAAAATCCTTCTTTCACCTGTCTCCTCCCATTCATCTACACTGATTGTAGTGGATTTAACAGGTGACATCAATTCAGGATGATAGCTTTTGCCTGGATGCACCTGGTCAGTCTACAGTATGTCATGGAAAGAGCTTGATCCTAATGTTTTGTACACTCAGTGTAAATATATATACAGCACAAGTCAAAGGTTTGGACACTCCTACTCATTCAAGGTGTTTTCTTTATTTTGACTATTTTCTACATTGTAGAATAATAGTGAAGACATAACTATGAAATAACACATGGAATCATGTAGTAACCAGAAAAGTGTTAAACAAATAAGAGATTCTTCAAAGTAGCCAACCTTTGCTTTGATGACACCTTTGCACACTCTTGGCATTCTCTTGTCGTGGAAATTCTTCCCTTACATTCTCAACCAGCTTCATGAGGTCGTCACCTGGAATGCATTTCAATTAACAGGTGTGCCTTGTTAAATTGTGGAATTTCTTTCCTTAATGCGTTTAAGCCAATCAGTTGTGTTGTCACAAGGTATGGGTGCTATACATAAGATAGCCCTATTTAGTAAAAGACCAAGTCCATATTATGGCAAGAACAGTTCAAATAAGCAAAGAGAAATGACAGTCCATCATTACTTTTATTTATTTAATTGTTTTATTTATTTAAATCAGTTGAGAACAAATTCTTATTTACAATGACGGCCTACCACAAGGCCTCCTGCGACGACGGGGGCTGGGATAACATTTTTTTTTTTAAACACACATCACGACAAGAGAGACAACACAGCACTACATAAAGAGAGACCTAAGACAACAACATAGCAAGACAGCAACACAACATAACAACAACATGGTAGCAACACAACATGGTAGCAGGACAAAATATGGTACAAACATTATTTGGCACAGACAACAGCACAAAGGGCAAGAAGGTAGAGACAACAATACATCACACAAAGCAGCCATAACTGTCAGTAAGAATGTCCATGATTGAGTCTTTGAATGAAGAGACTGAGATAAAACTGTCCAGTTTGAGTGTTTGTTGCAGCTCGTTCCAGTCGCTAGCTGCAGCGAACTGAAAAGAGGAACGACTCAGGGATGTCTGTGCTTTAGGGACCTTTAACAGAATGTGACTTGCAGACTGGGTGTTGTATGTGGAGGATGAGGGCTTCAGTAGATATCTCAGATAGGGGGGAGTGAGGCCTAAGAGGGTTTTATAAATAAGCATCAACCAGTCGGTCTTGAGACGGGTATACAGAGATGACGAGTTTACAGGGGAGTATAGAGTGCAGTGATGTGTCCTATAAGGAGCATTGGTGGCAAATCTGATGGCCGAATGGTAAAGAACATCTAGCCGCTCGAGAGTGCCCTTACCTGCCAATCTATAAATTATGTCTCTGTAATTTAGCATAAGTAGGATGGTCATCTGAATCAGGGTTATTTTGGCAGCTTGGGTGAAAGAGGAGCGATTACGATAGAGGAAACCAAGTCTAGATTTAACTTTAGCCTGCAGCTTTGATATGTGCTGAGAGAAGGACAGTGCACCGTCTAGCCATACTCCCAAGTACTTGTATGAGGTGACTACCTCAAGCTCTAATCCCTCAGAGGTAGTAATAACACATGTGGGAGGAGGGGCATTCTTCTTACCAAACCACATGACCTTTGTTTTGGAGGTGTTCAGAACAAGGTTAAGGGTAGAGAAAGCTTGTTGGACACTAAGAAAGCTTTGTTGTAGAGCATTTAACACAAAATCCGGGGAGGGGCCAGCTGAGTATAAGACTCTATCATCTGCATATAAATGGATGAGAGAGCTTTCTACTGCCTGAGCTATGTTATTGATGTAAATTGAGAAGAGCTTGGGGCCTAGGATCGAGCCTTGGGGTACTCCCTTGGTGACAGGCAGTGGCTGAGACAGCAGATTTTCTGGCTTTATACACTGCACTCTTTGAGAGAGGCAGTTAGCAAACCAGGCCAAAGACCCCTCAGAGACACCAATACTCCTTAGCCGGCCTACAAGAATGGAATGGTCTACCGTATCAAAAGCTTTGGCCAAGTCAATAAAAATAGCTGCACCACATTGCTTAGAATCAAGGGCAATGGTGACATAATTTAGGACCTTTAAGGTTGCAGTGACACATCCATAACCTGAGCGGAAACCAGATTGCATACCCGACAGAATACTATAGACTTCAAGAAAGCCAAGTTGACAAGTTTTTCCAACACTTTTGATGAACAGGGCAAAATAGAAATAGGCCTGTAACAGTTAGGATCAGCTTGATCTCCCCCTTTCAATAAAGGATGAACCGTGGCTGCCATCCAAGCAATGGGAACCTTCCCAGAAAGGAGAGAGGCTTGGAAGTGATAGGGGCAGCAGCCTTAAAGAAGAACGTGTTTAAGCCATCTGAACCAGATGGTTTTTTGGGGTCAAGTTTAAGGAGCTCCTTTAGCACCTCGGACTCAGTGACTGCCTGCAGGGAGAAACTTTGTAGCTGGGCAGGGGAAAAAGAGGGAGAAGCATCGGGGATAGTCGCATTAGAAGGGGTGAGAGATGAGGAAATGTTGGACAGGCAAGGAGACATGACTGAGTCAAATAGGAATCCTGACTTAATGAAGTGGTGATTAAAGAGCTCAGCCATCTGCTTCTTGTCAGTAACAACCACATCATCAACATTAAGGGACATGGGCAGCTGTGAAGAGGAGAGTTTATTCTCCAGGTCTTTAACTGGTTTCCAGAACGTCTTGGTGTTAGACCCACAGAGAGAGAACGTCTCCTTAAAGTAACTAACTTTGGCCTTCCTGGATAGCCTGAGTGCACTTATTTCTCATTTGCCTGAACGAGAGCAAGTCAGTCTGAGTATGCGTGTACTGATGAGCCTTTCGCCAAATGCAATTCTTGAGGTGGAGTAACTCTGCAAAATCACGGTTGAACCAGGTGCTGAACCTGTTTTTAATTCTCATTTTCTTTATGGGGGCGTGTTTGTTAACAATACCACTGAAAATATCAAAAAAGAAGGTCCAAGCGTCTTCGACAGAGGGGATGAAGATGATTCTATACCATTTTACAGAGGCCAGGTCATGAAGGAAAGCTGGCTCATTAAAGTCTTTTAGCAAGCGTCTATGACAAATCAGAACAGGTCATTTCACTGAGAAGCCATTACAAACACAGGCTGTAAAACAGTGATAAACTAAGGTCATTACAGATAACATTGAGGAGAGTAGCCTTTTCTGGGTGTTTGGAGTCAGACCTTGTGGGATTGGTAATAATCTGAGAAAGATTTAGGGAGTCCCATTGCTTTAAGACTTGGTCAAGTGGTTTAATCATGTCCCAGTTTAGGTCACCTAGCAGGACAAATTCAGACTTAGTGTAAGGGGCCAGGAGAGAGCTTAGGGCAGGTTGGGTACAGGCCCGTGCTGATGGAGGACGATAACACCCAGAAACAGTCAACAAAGAGCTATTTGAAAGTGTAATGCTTAAAACCAGCAAATCAAATTGTTTGGGGACAGACTTGGTGGAGACAACTGAGCACTGAAGGTGATCCTTGGCCCACCTTTGGAAGATCTGTCTTGCCAAAAAATGCCTCACAAGTCCTCAACTGGCAGCTTCATTAAATAGTACCCGCAAAACACTAGTCTCAACGTCAACAGTGAAGAGGCGACTCCGAGATGCTGGCTTTCTAGGCAGAGTAGCAAAGAAGAAGCCATATCTCAGACTGGACAATAAAAATAAAAGATTAAGATGGGCAAAAGAACACAGACACTGGACAGAGTGACTCCAGCATCCCGGAGTCGCCTCTTCACTGTTGACGTTGAGACTGGTGTTGCAGGTACTATTTAATGAAGCTGCCAGTTGAGGACTTGTGAGGTGTCTGTTTCTCAAACTAGACACTCTAATGTACTTGTCCTCTTGCTCAGTTGTGCACCGGGGCCTCCCACTCCTCTTTCTATTCTGGTTAGAGCCAGTTTGCACTGTTCTGTGAAGGGAGTATTGTTTTTATTCATGTATTCCTTTCCTGTCCTTACTATACCAATGGTTGCGGGTCTTCATTTCAGAAGGAGATAGTTCACTAACACAGGATGTATAGTTGGACCATGTTCCTCACCAGGACTGTATGGTTGTGCCAGGCTGGTCAGGGTAAGAAAGGGCAGGACAAGTTACACTCCGACACCATTTTATAGACAGGAGCAAAGCCACCTGCCTTAATAGCACTTCAGGCCCTTCCACTGAGAAGAGCAGTACGTGACAGGAGCAAGAGCAAGAGAGAGGGAGGGAGATCTATCGGCACAAGAGGCACATAAGGATAGAGTGTAGAAGCAATAGAGACCTTTAAAGAGGGACCGAGGGAGGAGGAGAAGAAAGTGATGAGTTTATGAGTCATATTATTGACCAGTAGCCATGCTGTGCTGATTGTGGTAATCAGTTTTACTCTGGACTGCATGGGGAGACCAGGGGCCCTGCTGCTGCTGTGTTGCTGTGATTGTGTGATTCTTCATTGAGTTATATTTAAGACCAGCAGCTGGCCTGTGTGCATTCAGGGGTTGTGGGACTACTGCTCATTTCAGGTGTGTGTGTGTGTGTGTGTGTGTGTGTGTGTGTGTGTGTGTGTGTGTGTGTGTGTGTGTGTGTGTGTGTGTGTGTGTGTGTGTGTGTGTGTGTGTGTGTGTGTGTGTGTGTGTGTGTGTGTGTGTGTGTGTGTGTGTGTGTGTGTGTGTGTGTGTGTGTGTGTGTGTGTGTGTGTGTGTGTGTGTGTGTGTGTGTGTGTGTGTGTGTGTGTGTGTGTGTGTGTGTGTGTGTGTGTGTGTGTGTGTGTGTGTGTGTGTGTGTGTGTGTGTGTGTGTGTGTGTGTGTGTGTGTGTGTGTGTGTGTGTGTGTGTGTGTGTGTGTGTGTGTGTGTGTGTGTGTGTGTGTGTGTGTGTGTGTGTGTGTGTGTGTGTGTGTGTGTGTGTGTGTGTGTGTGTGTGTGTGTGTGTGTGTGTGTGTGTGTGTGTGTGTGTGTGTGTGTGTGTGTGTGTGTGTGTGTGTGTGTGTGTGTGTGTGTGTGTGTGTGTGTGTGTGTGTGTGTGTGTGTGTGGTGGTGTGTGTGTGTGTGTGTGTGTGTGTGTGTGTGTGTGTGTGTGTGTGTGTGTGTGTGTGTGTGTGTGTGTGTGTGTGTGTGTGTGTGTGTGTGTGTGTGTGTGTGTGTGTGTGTGTGTGTGTGTGTGTGTGTGTGTGTGTGTGTGTGTGTGTGTGTGTGTGTGTGTGTGTGTGTGTGTGTGTGTGTGTGTGTGTGTGTGTGTGTGTGTGTGTGTGTGTGTGTGTGTGTGTGTGTGTGTGTGTGTGTGTGTGTGTGTGTGTGTGTGTGTGTGTGTGTGTGTGTGTGTGTGTGTGTGTGTGTGTGTGTGTGTGTGTGTGTGTGTGTGTGTGTGTGTGTGTGTGTGTGTGTGTGTGTGTGTGTGTGTGTGTGTGTGTGTGTGTGTGTGTGTGTGTGTGTGTGTGTGTGTGGTGGTGGTGGCTGGCTGGCTGGCTGGCTGGCTGGCTGGCTGGCGGCGGCGGCTCTAGCTCATCATGGCAGGCCCGGTAATGATTGAGAGGTTCAGTTGATCTTTTGGCCATGACATAATTATGCATAACGGAGTGGAGCTGGACTGTTTGTAACCCAGCAGATAGAGACAGATGTTTCCTGCCTGGCTGTGGGCATCGCTGGGCAGGCAGCGGCTAAAGACGGAAACACCAAGCAGGCTACATCACGTTGCAGAGAGACACACTCACTGCTCACTTTCCCTCAAATAGAATGCTACTGTACTCCAGGCTTGGAGACCCCTATTCTTTCTTTTATCTGTCCTTCATCTCCCTCGCTGTCTCTCTTCTTCAAATTCCTCTCTGACCCCTTTTTATCCCCTCTTGCCCTTCTCTCAGACCCAATCTCTTTCTTCCTCTCTCTCTGCTTATGAAAGTTGTAATAGACTTCCCGTCACGCTCGTAAAGTGGGGAGCTGCTGATTTATAATCTCATTTATCCTGGCTATACAGCGCGCAGCTCAGCTCTGCTCCGCTCCAGGGATGAATGCTCCGCTCCTAATGAAACACTGGAGGAAGTCGATTCTGCAGGCTTGAGCCCGCAGCGTAGCCCAGCCGCTAACACCTAATTGGTTAATCCCCACTGTAGTTATTAGTTCATTGGGGCTCGACTGGTAATGAGGCTGGCTGTGAGCTGATGGGTGAGGCGGTGGATAGCTGTTGAGATATAAACTCAGCAAAAAAAGAAACGTCCTCTCACTGTCAACTGTGTTTATTTTCAGCAAACTTAACATATGTAAATATTTGTATGAACATAACAAGATTCAACAACTGAGACATAAACTGAACAAGTTCCACAGACATGTGACTAACAGAAATGGAATAATGTGTCCCTGAACAAAGGGAGGTCAAAATCAAAAGTAACAGTCAGTATCTGGTGTGGCCACCAGCTGCATTAAGTACTGCAATGCATCTCCTCCTCATGGACTGCACCAGATGTGCCAGTTCTTGCTGTGAGATGTTACCACAATCTTCCACCAAGGCACCTGCAAGTTCCCAGGCATTTCTGGGGGGAATGGCTCTAGCCCTCACCCTCCGATCCAACAGGTCCCAGACATGCTCAAAGGGATTGAGATCCGGGCTCTTCGCTGGCCATGGCAGAACACTGACATTCCTGTCTTGCAGGAAATCACGCACAGAACGAGCAGTATGGCTAGTGGCATTGTCATGTCAGGGTGAGCCTGCGGGAAGGGTACCACGTGAGGGAGGAGGATGTCTTCCCTGTAACGCACTGCGTTGAGATTGCCTGCAATGACAACAAGCTCAGTCCGATGATGCTGTGACACACTGCCCCAGACCATGACGGACCCTCCACCTCCAAATCGATCCCGCTCCAGAGTACAGGCCTCGGTGTAACGCTCATTCCTTCGACGATAAACGTGAATCCGACCATCACCCCTGGTGAGACAAAACTGTGACTCGTCAGAGAAGAGCACTTTTTGCCGGTCCTGTCTGGTCCAGCGACGATGGGTTTGTGCCCATAGGCAACGTTGTTGCTGGTGATGTCTGGTGAGGAGCTGCCTTACAACAGGCTTACAAGCCCTCAGTCCAGCCTCTCTCAGCCTATTGTGGACAGTCTGAGCACTGATGGAGGGGTTGTGCGTTCCTGGTGTAACTCGGGCAGTTGTTGCCATCCTGCACCTGTCCCGCAGTTGTGATGTTCGGATGTACCGATCCTGTGCAGGTGTTGTTACACGTGGTCTGCCACTGCGAGGACGATCAGCTGTCCGTCCTGTCTCCCTGTAGTGCTGTCTTAGGCGTCTCACAGTATGGACATGGCAATTTATTGCCCTGGCCATATCTGCAGTCCTCATGCCTCCTTGTAGCATGCCTAAGGCACGTTCACGCAGATGAGCAGGGACCCTGGGCATCTTTCATTTGTTGTTTTTCAGAAACAGTAGAAAGGCCTCTTTTTAGTGTCCTACATTTTCATAACTGTAACCTTAATTGCCTACTGTCTGTAAGCTGTTAGTGTCTTAACCGTTCCACAGGTGCATGTTCGTTAATTGTTTATGGTTCATTGAACAAGCATGGTAAACAGTGTTTAAACCCTCTACAATGAAGATCTGTGACGTTATTTGGATTTTTACGAAGTATCTTTGAAAGACAGGGTCCTGAAAAAGGGATGTTTCTTTTTTTGCTGAATTTAGTAGAGGTTTGAGGAGGTAGAGATGCCAGTGGCAGGGTGGTGGTACTGCAGGAGATTGGGTCACCTTGATAGAGACACTGTGACATCACCCACAGGTCTGTTGACTTCTCAATTTATCAGTCTTTATGGTCATTGGTCAGTCTGTGATCAAAGATTGATCATAGGTAATCAATGCCAAATAAGTAACCAATCTCCTCATTGGTCATTCACCTGACCATTTATCACTCATCTGTTTATCCACCCAGCTCCTAGTGTTTCATCTCAATCTAAACTCGGCTAACTGTTTCTCTTTAGGACAATGTTTAGAGGTTAGAAAGCAACACAATCACCAGCGTTCAAAGATGAATAAGCTCAGTGATGGCCACAAAGGATTCAGCCTTCTCTCCTCATCTCACCTCTCCTCTTCCCCACCTCCAGCAGGTATGGTACTGAATGTGTCACTCACTCTTCTGACTGTGCAGAGATAGAGACAGAGATAGTCAAGCCACAGGCTCAGCAGCTAGAGGAAATTGCTTCCATCGCACTGAAATTCGACCATTTTCCTATTTTCTCTGTCAGCCTTTCTTTAACCGCATGTCCCTCTCTACCTCCTTCACTCTCTGTTTAAGTATCTCTCTGTCAATCTAGCATGGCAGGATGGCTGGTGGGGAGAGAATGGTGTGCTGTGGTGGTGTGGCAGACCCTGGTTCAAATAGTATTGGTTTCCTTTCAAATACTTACAATATTTAATTGAGCCTGTCTGGAGTGCCAGATGGGTGGGATTTGCACTTTTGGGCCTTCTCCATTATGCCAGACGAGCTTAATCAAGCACCGTTGGAGCATTCAAAAGAAAGCATATACTATTTGAACCCAGGTCCGATAGAGCCGCCCGGAGAGAGAGGAGAGATCCTAGTGATGATTCATGTGGAGGGGGCAGGTCAGACGTCTTAAGAGCAATGTAATTTTCATTTTAGTGACTAAGACCCATTTGATTTGTAATCCCCCATCCCCCGTTGTTTTTATTACCGCTGTCATCTCCTTAATGGGCTTTCGCATGGCAGCATTGACTGTGACATCCCCAAATATGCCGCTTTACATTTTCTATGTCATCTGCAGCTCCTAATGGAGCCATTTCTGGGACACCAGCAGCACCTATCTCCTCTCCTCAAACACCCGCCTGGATCTGTCTGTGACTGTGGGAGAATAGGATTATAGTCAGGACTTGCTTTGCTGCCTCTTTAAAACCTTGCTGAATGTTCAGTAGATGAATAAGCTCAGTGATGGCCACAAAGAATTAAAAGAGCTCTTTTATCATAAAGACTAAGTTAACATACATGTTGTACTACATACACAGTTCTCCATTCAACTGTCTGTCTGTCTCAGTCAGTCAGATACTATTCAAGCTTGGCATTTGAAGCTTATAGCTTTTCCCTTGATGCTCAGGAGATTGCTGTTAAAATCCTAATGAGAGGCTGGGAGCATGGATGCATGGTGCGAGCGTGTACTATGTGTACAGATGCTAGATGAACCATTGTAAATTTGCCTGTTCTCGTCCCGGGAGAGGGAATTTAATAACAATCATATTTACATAAATAAGTGGGTGTTGCGTAACAAAATGTCAACTCACTTTGATCAGACTCCTACACACCACTACTGCTGCTTATGGGGGCTGATGTTTACATGGATATAGATCTGCTGCTCGTATATCGACAGTATCTGCACTCCCGAAGCTGCCAGACAAATTAGTGCAGCTGTATCTCTACCCCAAGATTCCTCCTCCTCTCCTCTGCTCCCCCTGCAGCCACCTGCTCCCTCCTCTGCCATTACGGGGAGATGAGGGAAATTACTTACAGAAGTAATAGGTGGGTGGTAATGAAATTGGGTCTGATTTTAATAAGCTCTTCATTTAAAAGTCAGTGTTATGAAACATTAATGAACAGGAGATGTCTCACTCTGCACGAACCTTTTCCGCACCAGTGAATTGTCTGGAGAACACAGTCACCGTATGTGTGAAGATGTGACGATAAGAGGATATGAGGGCGATGGGTGGAGCATGTGTTGCTGCACCAGATGTTCTGCATATTCGTTTCATGATCATTAGGCTGATTATATACAACTGGAGCATGTATGGTAGGCTGCATCATGTGCTGCGTGTAATATTACTGTGCCTAATGTTTTACGTATTGCTTTGTAGTGTTAATGAGTAGTGACGGGGGAAAAATGGACACAGTTTCATATCGAGATATTTATTCAGACATATTATATCATTTTGACAATATCGCAGTAGTATTTTTGCGCTAATTGGCTGTACCTGCACCAAACTCCAGTATTTCTCCATCTTTTTAAATAGGGAGCCAATTTGTTTTCAGCCATTTTATTTCCGTGACTGATCAAAACTCGTTTTCTCATGGCTCTCTCTTGTCCCTCTGTAGAAGACACATGGTGAGCAATATGTTTGGAACATCGAAACACAATCAAATCACAGCATCAAATTGCAACACATACAGAATCGTGAGAATCACAATATATATCGTATCGGCACCTAAGTATCGTGATTAATATCGTTTCGCGAGTCCCCGGGCAATTCCCAGCCCTGTAATTGATCTGACATTTAGGCAGAGGAATACTGAAAATAGGAACGGATCAGTAACATCTAAACCACACCGTCCACGTTGCGTGTGCAAGTGGTGCAAAATAAATGTACACAAACATGTTATTCAGTCATTTCAGCCACACCACTCGGGCCCGTGAACGTGCGTATTGTCTGTGTAGCCAAGCGCTAAACTAGATCTTGGTTCTAATTGAGACACTTAATGTCCAGCCTCTCCATTCTACTCATTGGTGTTCAGGAGCATCCAACCCCACGTGGGTATTTGAACGATGAACGAGGAGATATTAATCACAGATAACTAACAAAAAACTCAAAGGGCATAATTGTGATCATTTTTTGCAATAGCATAAATGAAATGTACTTATTATATGTTAGAATGTATTGGCTCAGAACGGGATTGCTAGATGCCCAGCTTTTCTAGTGTTAATAGTCGGAGTAAAGAAACATGATTTTGTAAGATGTGGATGGACAAAATCAACATGCGCATGATGGAGGATGCACTCTAGTGGCCGGTGTAGTCAGTATGTGGACACCCCTTCAAATTCGTGGTTTCGGCTATTTCAACCACACCCGTTGCTGACAGGTGTATGAAATCGAACACACAGCCATGCAATCTCCATATTCAAACATTGGCAGTAGAATGGCCTTACTGAAGAGCTCAGTGACTTTCAATGTGGCACCTTCATAGGATTCCACCTTTCCAACAAGTCAGTTCATCAAATTTCTGCCCTGCTAGAGCTGCCCCGGTCAAGTGCTGTTATTGTGAAGTTGAAACATCTAGGAGAAAAAACGGCTCAGCTGCGAAGTGGTAGGCCACACAAGCTCACAGAAAGGGACCGCCGAGTGCTGAAGCGGGTAAAAATCGTCTGTCCTCGGTTTCAACACTCACTACTGAGTTCCAAACTGCCTCTGGAAGCAACGTCAGCACAATAACTGTTTGTTCGGGAGCTTCCTGAAATGGGTTTCCTTGGCCGAGCAGCAGCACACAAGCCTAAGATCACCATGCGCAATACCAAGCGTCAGCTGGAGTGGTATAAAACTTGCCGTCACTGGACTCTGGAGCAGTGGAAACGCGTTCTCTGGAGTGATGAATCACGCTTCACCATCTGGCAGTCCGACAGACGAATCTGGATTTGGCGAATGCCAGAAGAACGCTACTTGCCCCAATGCATAGTGCCAAGTAAAGTTTGGTGGAGGAGGAATAATGGTCTGGGTCTGTTTTTCATGATTCGGGCTAGGCCTCAAAGTTCCAGTGAAGGGAAATATTAACGCTACAGCATACAATGACATTCTAGACGATTCTGTGCTTCCAACTTTGTGGCAGCAGTTTGGGAAGGCTCTTTCCTGTTTCAGCATGACAAGTCCGCTGTGCTCAAAGCGAGCTCCATACAGAAATTATTTGTTGAGATCAGTGTGGAGAAACTTGACTTGCCTGCACAGAACCCTGACCTCAACCCCATCGAACACCTTTGGGAGGAATTGGAACGGCGACTGCGAGCCAGGACTAATCACCCAACATCCGTGCCCGATCCCAACATCCCATCCGCTCTCCTCTCTGTGTCTCAGACTGATCAGACACACACATACTCCACCCTAATTCTCATTTAGGCAGCCGACAGAGAGAAGGGAAGGGAAAAGAGAGAGGGAGGGAGAGAGAGGGGGAGAGAGAGGGGGAGAGAGAGGAGAGAGAGAGAGGGAGAGAGAGAGGGAGGGAGAGAGATGGAGGGGGAGAGAGATGGAGGGGGAGAGAGAGGGAGAGGGACGGAGAGAGACGGAGAGAGACGGAGAGAGACGGAGAGAGACGGAGAGAGAGAGATTAGCCTCAGACTAGAGAATAGAGCATTTGAGCTGCAGGAAACTCGATGATGTAAAGGTGGAATAATAAAGAGTACAGACAGGAATATTGCGCACAGTAACCGGCTAGACAGGCCACTGTGACATAAAGATATTACTGCCTATTTGAATAACATTGACACCCAAAGCACCTTGAAAAATGAATGTGTAACAATACTTATCAGAAGTCATGTTGCTTGATGCTGTTTGCCATCATGTTTCTGTCATCATTTAGAGTTAATGTACTGTATCTTGTTTAATGTTTACCACATTCATTAGTGGTGAGCTTCGGCAGCATGCATTAAAATTCAGAGAGAGAGAAAAAAACACACATTGGCTCCCAGGGTGGCTGCTACTTTATACTCCAAACACAGTCCTCCTGTCTGTCCCCCAAACCATTCTAAAATGATCGTCTTTCTCTCCACTTTCGATGGGCTTGTGTCCTTAATTGCATTGCTCTTCTCTCTCTCATTACAATTGACTTTGTATTCTGTGTGGGGGTTTGTGTCCATATGCGTGTGTGTTGTACTAAAGCCATGTTTGCGTGTGTGTACGTGTCTCTTACAGGCGTGTGTGTGTTTCTGTACAGTATGTCAATGCTTGAGTGTGTGTTTCTGTACAGTATGTCAATGCTTGAGTGTGTGTGTACACTACTTCTCCTGATTGGATTATTAAGAGAGACATCCATCCTTTCAGCCCCTCCCATGGTGCTCTGGTAAAGAGCAGCGCTATCGATCCCAATACAGCTCTATTTCCTCTCTGTGTCCAAACTTATTAGAAGCTCTCCTCTCACACAGTCCTTTGATCCCTCCTTCCCTTTCTCTACTTTGTAAGCCCCGCTCTCCCCCCCCCCCCCCTTATTTTGTTCTCTCTCTACATCCTCTCCTTTCTTTCGCCTTCTTACTTTTCTTTACGGTATCTCTCTCTATTCCATTCTCCCTCTCTCCCCCTCTCGCTCTCCCCCTCTCTCTTTCTATCACTAACTCACCCCCCTCTCTCTCTGGCTCCGTGCAGGCTATCTATCCTAGCCCAGAGGAGGGCTGGCAGATCTACAGTTCAGCTCAGGATGCAGATGGGAAGTGTATCTGTACAGTGGTGGCCCCGGCCCAGAACATGTGTAACCGAGACCCACGCAGTCGGCAGCTCCGACAGCTCATGGAGAAGGTAACAGCCATCAACAACACACACACTCACACATTTTGTTTCCCACGTCTGGTTCAATCACACACGCACACACACAACGCAGGCATAGAAACGAATCCACACCCTGGCCTCTTCTGTAGTAAACCAATTAGACTCTTAGCAATGAACAGTCCCATTATGACAGTCCCATTATGACAGTCCCATTATGACAGTCACACTATGACAGTCACACTCACTCTATCCCACTGAGATTTGATCAGTCAGGCATGCAAACATTGTGTGTCAGAATACTTAGTTCGTTAGTCAAAACGATTGCAGTAGCTTTAGAAAAAAAGGTACCCATGAAGATTGGATTCATTGAGCCTTCACCTTGTAGCATTGTTCCAATTGGATCCATTAGGCTGAAAAACAAAGTCAAGAAAAAGCAGTGAGGAAAAAGAATATAAACCAGATCAGTAAATGGAGCAGCCAGCCTACTGCTGCACTCGAACTGTTCACACACAATGTCAGTTTAAATAAACAGTCAAACACACCAGCTCTCTACACTCATACACTCTCTACACCATCTCTCTACACTCATACACTACAGCACAGCAGCCATATGAAATAGAATGCCTCCAAAAAATGCCTCATTCATGCACTCATTCACACACATCTGTTTTTGTGCCTGCCTCTAACAAAGCTGTGTGTGGAACACATATCCTCAAACATGTAGAGAGATGCTGGAATAGCTTGGCAGCGGCCTCAGAGCACTGAATATGCAAATGCAATCTCCAACCACTCTCTGCACCCCACACACATACATGCACATACACACACACCCAGGTTTGGGGAGAGGGACGCTGAATTCCAAACTCCATAGACTCTCCTGTAAGTCTGAAATTATTGCATAGGTTTAAGCCACCCCAGCAAATCAGAAGCCAAGGTGAATCACAAGGTGTAACCTAACCGATCCTTTCAGGTCTAGAGAAGAGCCTAGTGGTTAGGTAGGGTATTATGAGAGAGAGAGAGATGCCGAGAGCGCGTCAGTCGGCATGTATATCTAACCCCAACTCTCCACCTCCTTCCAGAGGTTTCAGCGGTTGTGTTGTGGCTAATAATTTGGCTTGCCGAGACTCTTGTCCAGGCCTTTTTCCCCAGCAGGGCACTCTGCTCTAACTTCTCATAGACACATCTCCAGCTCTACTGTACATACTAGACCACTGGAGCCTGGCAGGAGACTGTATTGAGTTAGGATTGGTGAGGGGAGTCTGTGGGTGGTAAAAAGATAGAGGCGGAGGGAGTGAGAGAGAGAGAGATATAGGAAGGCCGACATTGATAGGGTGCTGAGAGGAGAGCTGAGGTAAATATAGATGCTGAATGGGCTGTGGAAGCCTCAGTGTATCAATGAGACACCTGCATTCTCTGATCTCATTCACACTGATAGCAATCTTTTCCCCTTCCGTTCACGCTGTGTGTCTCCTCCGCTCAGGTTTTTGACTGACACACACACACACACATTTGTGCCCACACACACACACACTTTTTTGACGAATGCACAAATGTGTTTGTGGGCATGGTGTGTGTGAGCTTGTAAGACAGCAGCTGTGAAGGACTACCACTCCGGTCTAATAAAGGCCAGACTAATGAGGACACCTGGGATCAGTGGTTCTGTCTCTGAGCCGCCCACCCAGCATACCATAGAGCCTAGCGGAGGAGGAGGAGGTGGGCTGAATGGAGCCACTCTGTCATCCGATATAACATCCTCTTTTAAAACGCACTAGACCTGATCCTCACCTCAGACAGCCAAGGATATGCTAACAATGTACCGTACAAAGTTCAATTCTATCCAGAGATTGTAAAATGATATAATATCTAGCATCATTTGTAAAGGTGTACAAATTCCATACCCATGGTCATGGTTAGGGCTGTTGCGGTGATCATATTACCACCACACCGACAGTCAAAGTCAATTGGAATGAGAGAGAGAAGAGCAATGCAATTAGGACACAAGCCCATCGAAAGTGGAGAGAAAGACGATCAGATTAGAATGATCTTGCTCTCGCTCTCGCTCTCTCTGAATTTTAATGCATGCTGCCAAAGCTCACCACTAATGCATGTGGTAAACATTAAACAAGATACAGTACATTAACTCTAAATGATGACAGAAACATGATGGCAAACAGCAACAAGCAACATGACTTCTGATAAGTATTGTTACACATTCATTTTAAGGTGCTTTGGGTGTCAATGTTATTCAAATAGGCTAAGGTGTATGTAAACTTCCGACTTCAACTGTATGGGAACTCCTTCAAGACTGCTGGAAAAGCATTCCTGGTGATGCTGGTTGAGAGAATGCCAAGAGTGTGCAAAACTGTCATCTGTCAAGTGGCTACTTTAAAGAATCTAAAATCAAAAATGTTTTCATTTGTTTATCACTTTTTTGGTTACAGCATGATTCCATATGTGTTATTTCATAGTTTTGATGTCTTCACTATTATTCAACAATGTAGAAAATAGTAAAAATAACGAAAAAGCCTTGAATGAGTAGGTGTGTCCAAACTTTTGACTGGTACTGTATATATTTACAAAGAAAATATATGGGGGATTGGAAATGATGCAAACAATTACATTTATGGAAGCCACAATCTATCTGCAATAAAAAAGCTGGTCTACCCCCTAATAGTACCCAACTCACTAACTTGACCATTAGGTCCTAATGACCTGGTACTCAGGGCTCTAATGACCATCGGGTCCTAATGACCTGGTACTCAGGGCTCTAATGACCATCGGGTCCTAATGACCTGGTACTCAGGGCTCTAACGACCATCGGGTCCTAATGACCTGGTTCTCAGGGCTCTAACAACCATCGGGTCCTAATGACCTGGTACTCAGGGCTCTAACGACCATCGGGTCCTAATGACCTGGTATTCAGGGCTCTAACGACCATCGGGTCCTAATGACCTGGTATTCAGGGCTCTAACGACCATCCGGTCCTAATGACCTGGTATTCAGGGCTCTAACGACCATCAGGTCCTAATGACCTGGTACTCAGGGCTCTAACGACCATCAGGTCCTAATGACCTGGTACTCAGGGCTCTATTGTCCCTCTAACGGTTAGAGTCTAACCACTCTGACAGCAATGCAAATGCAGTCAAAAATCACATCCAACACTAATCATCAAAACAGTGTCATGCTTTTAAAACTCACCTCACTGTGATGATCAGTTTGAAGAAAGAAGTTCAACAGCAGGTTGAAACTGAGTGGAAAACATGCTCATTGTGGATGTTGTTTCAAAGCCTAACACATCAAAATGGACATTCTAAGGTGTTGATTCATTCAAAAGGACCATACTATTAGAGCTTGTGAATACCATAGGCCTATATATGAGCCCAAGCCCCCCCCCCCCCCCCCAAAAAAAAAACGGAATTAAATTAACGATTGTGCCGCTATACTCCAAAATTCACAAAATTCTAATAATCGTCTTTGAGTTTGGACTGTAGTATTATGCATACTGGATGGTTTGGTTACCTTATGTTACGCTCCAAAATGTCTATCCATTAATCTGGGAGAGAACGTATAGGCCTAGGCGATGCTATTGGTTAATTGATTGTGCAGGGTGGCTTCCAGAGTTAGCCTACAATTATAGTGAATTTGATTTGATTTTGAATAGCCTAGTAAGAGGGCATTTTTTATATTTTCACAATTAATAGGCTGACATTACTTTTTAGCTAGAGAATATCTCACCACGGTGCGTCTCCATCTCCTCCTCTTTCTCCTTCATTCCTTCTATATGCAATCCTGTGTGAAAGCAGAGTTTTGATGGTTGCCACTAAAAAGAGGAGAATGAAAATGTGATGAGAGAACAGAGCGTGCAGCCTGAGGCAAAGAACAAAGCTTAAGTTCTTTTTGCAACTTTCTCAAATCATCAATAGCCTGTAGTCGCATCATGCAGCCCATATTTGTTTTGATTTAAGACATTCTAAGGTTTGTATCATTCACAACTAAAGTTGCCAAATAACTCTAAATCAAGCATATAAATCTACTGTAGCAAATTATAATTTTTACGCTCAACAGCCACTTCATATGCCCACTCTCTCCTGGATGGGAAAAATATCCTTTCTATTTTATTCAGCTAAGTTCAATTATATTCTTCATACTATAAAATCATATAATATAAAATAATGACATACGACTTATAAGCATATCTTGTCTGCTAAATGAACTAGCCTGTGTCATGGGCGCACAGCAAGATAACATACAGTAGGCCAACTCATTTTCAGTTCTTCTGAAATACATTTTCTTCATATCATGTTTCTTTAGACCTGACTAAAATAAGAATGGATTTATTGTGATGGTGTAGATTCATTGTATTTATTAGACTTTTATGTTCCAAAGGCGCGCATCAGGCATGTATGCAGCTTGTATGTGTAGATTCCTGGAGACGTTAAACACTTATGTTAATTAACTGTCAATTATCGCGAGCCCTAGGCCCAGCCCGAGTCATGGTGTTCGCAGGTGACAGACAGACAGACATTTAAACAGCTTTTATCACCTCCCTCAATGTGATAAGGAAGAGATATGGAGCAGCATGACTCACTGTGCTGGACCGCCAGACAGCAGAAGCAGATTGGACTAGAATATGTATCTAAACCAGCCAGGAGAAGGTATATGGAACTAGCTAGCAGTCTGTGGTTAGCGTTAGCTAATGTTGTGTTACCTCAAGGCCTCTCTGGGGATGGAGATACCTGTCTGTCACACCTGCCAGGACACAGTGTGCCTACAGACAGTCACACACAACCGGAGGCTTCATAACACACTACATGACCAAAAGTATGTGAACACCTGCTCATCGAATATCTCATTCCAAAATCATGGGCATTAAAATGGAGTTGGTCTCCCTTTTGCTGCTATAACAGCCTCCGCCATTATGGGAAGGCTTTCCAATGGATGTTGGAACATTGTTGCAGGGACTTGCTTCCATTCAACCACAAGAGCATTAGTGAGGTCGGGCACTGATGTTGGGCGATTAGGCCTGACTCGCAGTCGGCATTCCAATTCATCCCAATGGTGTTCGAGGGGGTTGAGGTCAGGGCTCTGTGCAGGCCAGTCAAGTTCTTCCACACCGATCTCGACAAACCGTTTCTTTATGAACCTCGCTTTATGCACGGGGGCATTGTCATGCTGAAACAGGAAAGGGTCTTCCCCAAACTGTTGCCACAATGTTGGAAGCACAAAATCGTCTAGATTCTAGAATGTCATTGTATGTTCTAGCATTAAGATTTCCCTTCACTGGAACCAAGGGGCCTAGCTACCATGAAACGCTACCATGAAAAAAAGCCCCAGATCATTATCCCTCCTCCACCAAATGTTACAGTTGGTGGTATGCATTGGGGCAGGTAGCATTCGCCTGGCATCCGCCAAACCCAGATTTGTCCGTCGGACTGCCTGATGGTGAAGCGTGATTCATCACTCCAGAGAACAGGTGATCTTAGGCTTGTGTGGGGCTGCTCGGCCATGGAAACCCATTTCATGAAGCCCCCTGACGAACAGTTCTTGTGCTGATGTTGCTCCCAGAGGCAGTTTGGAACTCGGTAGTGAGTGTTGCAACCGAGGAAAGATAATTTTTACTCTCCTAGACGTTTCCACTTCACAATAACAGCACTTACAGTTGACCGGGGCAGCGCTAGCAGGACAGAAATTTGACGAGCTGACTTGTTGAAAAGGTGGCATCCTATGACGGTGCCATGTCACTGAGCTCTTCAGTAAGGCCATTCCACTGCCAATGTTTGTCTATGGAGATTGCATGGCTCTGTGCTCAGGTGTGACTGAAATAACCGAATCCACTAATCATACTTTTGTATATAGTGTAATTCATGTACAGTACATACTTTAATACACACATTGAATGAACTACAAACTCTATAATTATTCATGTACATAAATGAATACACAAATGAATATTTCATTCTGTTAAAACTTCTTCGGGATCCGTGTCCCTTCCACGGGACGGTTGAGCTAACGTAGGCTAATGCGATTAGCATGAGGTAAGTATTCTGTTAATTAGTTACATAAGGTTTGGCCAGTTGAACCCTGGCCACTATGTGTGTGGGTGTAGTGTGTGGGTGGAATAGAGCAGTAGCAGAGTGTATAGTGAGTGGGTGGTTCCAGTGGGTGGGCTGGACAGCTGGTGGTGAGAGGAGGAAGACACAACTAACTTCTGATAAGAGGAAGTGAAGGCAAAGTGCTGTTGGGAGTACGGCACAGCACACTCATTTTAATAAAAAGGAAAACACAGGCCACTGAATAAACATGTCACTTTGTGTGTGTCTGACTGCGTGTCTGTCTGTGAGTCTGTGTGTCTGACTCGAGCCCCGTTTATACATGGTGCCAACTTGGGTCCGTCCTGATCTTGTCTACATACATTTCTGGACATGTGGGCACAATCAGTATCTACACATGGTATTATAATGTGTCTGTTATCCGTCTGAATTGTCACAAGAGTTCCTGGTCCCTTCATTTATGCAAATGATTTCACAGCTATTCCTTCAAAATAACATTTATTTATTGTAAGACACATATTGATGTAGTCAGTCAATGGTGCCACCTCAGTGATTTTAGAGGGAGGAATAATGACGACTTAAATGGTTTCTGTGTACAGATCTGTCTACACTAGTAAGATATCCAGTCACAATGTGTGTCTGACTACCTCTGGAGTTGGGCAGGATGATCTGTGTCTTTTGAGTGTCTACACCCGTCAAAAAATGTGGACACAATCAGAATTTGGACAAGATCCGGACAAAGGACTCAAGTTAGAACCAGGTATAAACGGGGCTTCTGTATCTATCTGTCTGTTTGTGCGTCTAACAGCATGTGTGTGTTTGACTGACAGGTCCAGAACATCACCCAGTCCATGGAGTTGCTGGACCTGCGGACCAACAGGGACCTTCAGTATGTGAGGAACACAGAGAGCCTGATGAAGGCTGTAGACGTCAAGCTGAAGACTGCCTCAGACAACCCCCGAAGCCTCAACCCCAAGAGCTTACAGGTAACGCGTGCATGTGTCCATTCATCTGTACTGAAAATCAATCACACAGGTTTCTACGTGAAGCATATTTCTAAACTATGTATGTGAACTTTCTGATAAGAACTTTCTATAGGAACATCCTGGACTCTAGCACAGGCTTTATAACGTATACTTACTACAGCTTCCTCTACATCACAACACATAAAGACACACTAACACTCACATAGCTTATCTTCATCTGCTATTTCAGTGTAATTGAGTCATGTACAGGAGGCAATTTGAGCACAATCTCTCCTGCATTATTAAAACCCCACGACCAAGCGCAAGTGTCTCTCTCTCTCAGTTAACAGCCATATATATTCACATTTATCTATTCCTTATCTTCCTACAAGCGGAATCTCAGGCTCCATTATCAGACAGTGTTTCTGTCTTGCTGTCAGCTGGTCCTTTTCACGTGTTTCTTACACTCTGCGGATATTAGATGGACCGTATAATGGTTTGATTAAAAGATGCTCTGATAAATTCTTAATGCGTAAACTTGATTTACTGCTGGGACTCTGCACGGCAACAGGGATGGGCCTGGGGATTGGCCCTGTGGTGTTTCTCTCTCAACACGTTTTATTATTAAAGTCACTGCAATGTTTACGAACCCCCCCCCCCCCCCCCCATTCATCAATATATCTTAATATCACTAGCATATGCCAAGTCATGCAAATTCAAATAGCTTTCCAAATGTGAATAAATACTCATTCACAATCCAATGGGTCCAGAAGAACCGCGTAAGTCTAAAAGCTGCATTTGACTTTCTGTGAGACAGCCTGACGAATGTGTGGCGCTCAACGTCGCCGAGGGCACGGGAGATTAACGAGAGGGAATTTTTGCGGGGCGAACGGGGGGAAATGAGATTTATAATGTGGCGCTGTGGGGCTGAGAGCTGCTCCGTCACCAGATTTACGATAAACCTTAACCAGGAGAAAACAGCCCCCTATGTGGTGGACTAGTTTTATTGATGTGCCTGCTGCTCCTAACAGCCTCACAGCACAGGACTGCATTGATGTACCTTAGCAGGCTACCTCAGGCTACCTTTCCTCTCCTGCTGCCCCTTCATCAATACACCACTGGCCTATGAGAAATCAGCCCCACCACCTCCCTGACAGCAGATCAGTCATAGATGTGGAGCTGAGGCTAGGATAGGATAGATGACCTAGGTCCCCGGATGAGGAAGAATGCATTGGAGAATGAAACAATAGAGTCCAGGATCAACAGTGTGCATGAAAACACATTTGGGGATTTGTCATGAGAACGGCAACTAGTTCTGACATTGGAATGCAGTCAGTTACCATCACACACACACACATCTGCCCTTCTGTTTGCTATGTGTGTGGCTCCTCTCTCTCACTCCTCTTCCTACTGTTTTTCCTCTTTCTGAATCTAATCTTCCTCTTTGTCACCCCTCTCTCCCTCTCTCCATCCAACCCGCAGGAGTTGAAGGACAAGGTGACCCAGCTGCTCCCCCTACTGCCGGTGTTGGAGCAGTACAAGACGGACGCCCGTCAGATCAGCCGGGTGAGGGAGGAGGTGAGGAACCTGTCGCTGGTGCTCATGGCCATCCAGGAGGAGATGGGAGCCTACGACTACGAGGAGCTGAGACACAGGGTCCTGCTGCTGGAGACCAGGCTCCACTCCTGCATGCAGAAACTGGGTGAGGAGAGTGGAGGGTGGAGGGGGGGGGTGGTGTCTGTGGAGATCCATAAATATCCATAAAGGTGAAGATCCAGGATGACATTATACTTATAGAAAGATGCTGACATCCCAACAGCATTGAATGTCATCTGGCTTGTCATGGACTACTCTACTATGACTGGTTAGAGGTAGTCTTTGTGTACATAATAATGTGAGGGCTATTCACATTGACTAGGCAATGTAAGAAAAACCTAATACAGATCATTTGGAATATTATCATACTAAATGTATTTGTTCACAACCTGAGATGCTGTTGGATTTAGAATAAAGGACTTACTGTTTTTCTCAATGAATAGTCAAGCAGTGCTCTCTGAAAACACTTGTAAAAACCAGAGTTCATAGGATGCCACCTTTCCACCAGAGTACTATCACTAAGAGTAATGTGAAATGTAGCTACAGTAGCTGAGACGCAGGCTATTAATGGTCAACATTCTAGTGATGCAGGTTCAGTGTTAAGCTGGATAAATGATCCAGTAATGGCCTAGAGATGCCCGGATAAATGATCCAGTAATGGCCTAGAGATGCCTGGATAAATGATCCAGTAATGACCTAGAGATGCCCGGATAAATGATCCAGTAATGGCCTAGAGATGCCTGGATAAATGATCCAGTAATGGCCTAGAGATGCCTGGATAAATGATCCAGTAATGGCCTAGAGATGCCCGGATAAATGATCCAGTAATGGCCTAGAGATGCCCGGATAAATGATCCAGTAATGACCTAGAGATGCCCGGATAAATGATCCAGTAATGACCTAGAGATGCCTGGATAAATGATCCAGTAATGACCTAGAGATGCCTGGATAAATGATCCAGTAATGGCCTAGAGATGCCCGGATAAATTATCCAGTAATGACCTAGAGATGCCCGGATAAATTATCCAGTAATGACCTAGAGATGCCTGGATAAATGATCCAGTAATGACCTAGAGATGCCCGGATAAATGATCCAGTAATGACCTAGAGATGCCCAGAAAAATGATCCAGTAATGACCTAGAGATGCCCGGATAAATGATCCAGTAATGACCTAGAGATGCCTGGATAAATGATCCAGTAATGGCCTAGAGATGCCTGGATAAATGATCCAGTAATGACCTAGAGATGCCTGGATAAATGATCCAGTAATGACCTAGAGATGCCTGGATAAATGATCCAGTAATGACCTAGAGATGCCTGGATAAATGATCCAGTAATGACCTAGAGATGCCCGGATAAATGATCCAGTAATGACCTAAAGATGCCCAGATAAATGATCCAGTAATGACCTAGAGATGCCTGGATAAATGATCCAGTAATGACCTAGAGATGCCTGGATAAATGATCCAGTAATGACCTAGAGATGCCCGGATAAATGAACCAGTAATGACCTAGAGATGCCCGGATAAATGATCCAGTAATGACCTAGAGATGCCCAGATAAATGATCCAGTAATGACCTAGAGATGCCCAGATAAATGATCATTCTCATGTAATATGTGGAGCTAAACTGATGATTTAACAGAAAAAGGGATTGCAGCTGAAATGTTTCCTTTAGCTGTTTAATATTTCACGATATTCTGTGTGTGTGGGTGTGTGTGGGTGTGTGTGCGTATCGCAGGCTGTGGGAAATTGACCGGCGTCAGTAACCCCATCACCATCCGTGCGTCAGGGTCAAGATTCGGCTCCTGGATGACTGACACCATGATCCCTAGTTCAGACAACCGGGTACGTTTTCCACATGAACGCATGCACGAACACACACGTTGGTTTTACTACCCTTGTGGGGATCAAATTCCTATTTACTCTAACTCCTAACCCCAACCCTTAACCGAACCTTAACCCTTACCTTAACCCCCAACCCAAACTCTATAACTAAACCTAACACTAATTATAACCCTAAACCTAATCCTTAAACCTAAAAAAGCCCTTTTCCTTCTGGGGACTGGCAAAATGTCCCCACTCAGAATTGTCCTTGTTTTACTATCCTTGTGAGGTCTTCTGGTCACCAGAAGGATAGTATAAACCAAACCACGCACACACACACTGACCCCTGACCCCCAAAACAGAGTGTATCACATGGCTTAGACTACAGCTCCACAGGACCCTCACAGGGGGGTTGTATGCTGTAATGCTACTTTGGTGACATACTATTTTGCCTACAGTCTGTCAGACTCCTGAGTCACTGAGAGCTGAGTCACTGATGGATGTCAGCCCTCCCTCCTCTCTCTCTCCCTCCCTCCCTCCCTCACTCCTGTCCCATCCCGTCACAGCCACAGTACGCCTGCTGATGAATCATTCTGTCGTGGGGGAAGAAATGAACGAGTTGTTTAAGCAGAAGTTTCTCCAATCCCCTGGGTAATTACCAGCAGTGTGACTGCCAGCCGAGCAGCAGAGACTGAGACAAGGACGTGAGCTTGGACATAGATGATATAGTAATGGGTTTTCCTAATTGGAGATGACATGTGGTTGCACGTTAACAAGACCCTCTGGTGTGGAGAGGAGAGAGGAGAGGAGATGAGATACAGGGGAAGAGGAGAGGGAGGACAGGGGGTATAGGAAGGGAAGAGGAGAGGGGCGGGATGGTAGAAGGGAAGAGGAGAGGGAGAGAAGGGGATATGTGGAGGGGGAGAGGAATGGAGGGTAGAAGAAATGAGGGAAGAGAGAGATGAGGGGAGGAGATGATAGATGTTTCGTTCAGTGGGGGAAAAATTAAGATGGCCTTTCTCATCTTAACACTGTCATCATGTCCCAGACTAAATAGATGTGTTGTAGGTCCTTGTCTCCCCCATGCAGACTACTGTGTTTAATGATCACGTTGCTCACTGACATCACGTTAGAATTCATATCGGTCACTGATCCTATAGCCCACATACATCCAAGGAGTATCACATTAACACCCATATCTATCACTGTGATCACATTTTGGAGCCGAAATGTCATTGGCTCCTGAGAGTGAAATGTAATTTGCTCCATACTGCCTCCCAAATGCTACATGACAAAAAACCTCTCTCTCAGACATGCCTGTCTGCCTGTGCGTGTCCCAACTAGGGCTCAAGCAAAGCGCCTCCATGCTCTAGGGACTCGTTTAACAGTGAAAACGGGAAATAATACTTAATGCTCCATAATCTTCCCTCCTCCATAATTCAGCTGCTATTCCAGCACCACCCCGGCTCCTGTCCTCCCTCCCTCTGGGGATCAGTCTGAAAACTAGTGGATAGGACCTAAATCCTTGCCTGATACATTAAGAGCAAAAAGTACATATGTGAGCTGACTGTGGTTTAATTGAATCAATTAATACTGGAGAGGCCAGGGGATGAGTGGCGATTGGGTCATGGAGGGAGCAGATCTGTCAATGTCCTGATCCAGTCATTCTCAGTAGAGAGAGAAAAGAGGGAAAGAGACGCTAACAGGATTGATTTTCTGTAAGTGTGGACTGGAAAAGGGCAGAGAGCAGAGAGCAGTGTGGCTGGCTGGGCGGACTGCAGAGCAGAGAATACAGACAACTTCTTCACTCCCACACACACACACAGTCTTGTACAGCTAACCTTGTGGGGACACACAATTCAGTCCCATTCAGAATCCTGTTTTCCCTAACCCTGACCGTACTCTTACCCTTCCCTAACCTTAATCCTAACCTTAACCCAAAAACCTAACCCTAGCTCCTTAACCCAAAAACCTAACCCTAGCTCCTTAACCCTAAAACTAACCCTAGCTCCTAATCCTAAAACTAACCCTAGCTCCTAACCCTAATAACTAACCCTAGCTCCTAACCCTAAAACTAACCCTAGCCCCTAACCCTAGCTCCTAACCCTAACCTTTAACGTAATTCTAAGCCTAACACTAAATTCTAAACTTAACCCTAAACCTCCTAGAAATAACATTTGACCTTGTGGGGACCGAAAAAATGTCCCTAGTTGGTCAAATTTTTGTTTGTTTACTATTCTTGTGAGGACTACTGAATAGTTAAACATGTCCACACACACACACACACACACACACACACACACACACACACACACACACACACACACACACACACACACACACAGGAGATCAATAGCACTGTACGCACTGCACGTACACCACACAAACACACTCACGCGTACATGTGCACACACCTACACACGCTCGTATGAACACACACACACTTAGCTCAGGGCACCACCGTAGGCAGGTTATCCAGGAAGAAAGACCATACTGAACCACACCTGAAGATCAGACTCCTCTGATGTAATGGAGCACGACATTATCACTGTTTACTTTCTCTCTCACACTCACACTCACTTACTCTCTCTCACACTCACTTACTCTCTCTCACGCTCTCACTCTCTCTCTCTAGGTGTGGTCCATGGACGGCTACTTTAAAGGTCGTCGTGTCCTGGAGTACCGCACCCTAAACGACTTCATGAAAGGCCAGAACTTCGTTCAGCACCTGCTGCCCCACCCCTGGGCGGGGACCGGCCACGTGGTCTACAACGGCTCCCTGTACTACAACAAGTACCAGAGCAACATCATCATCAAGTACCACTTCAGGTCCCGCAGTGTTCTGGTGCAGCGCAGTCTCAGTGGGGCCGGCTACAACAACACCTTCCCCTACTCCTGGGGAGGCTCCTCAGACATCGACCTGATGGCAGACGAGAACGGCCTGTGGGCCGTCTACACCACCATCCCAAACGCAGGCAACATCGTCATCAGCCGCCTGGAGCCACAGAGCCTGGAGGTGCTGCAGACGTGGGACACAGGGTTCCCCAAGCGCAGCGCCGGAGAGTCTTTCATGATCTGTAGCACGCTGTACGTCACCAACTCCCACCTGGCCGGGGCTAAGATCTACTTCGCCTACTACACCAACTCCTCTAGCTACGAGTACACAGACATCCCCTTCCATAACCAGTACTCCCACATCTCCATGATGGACTATAACCCCAGAGAGAGGGTGCTGTACACCTGGAACAATGGACACCAGGTGCTCTACAACGTCACTCTGTTCCAGGTCATTAAGACCGCTGGGGACTAGAGACACCAGGGGTGTCTGGTGTCACTTTACATCGGAGGACGGGCCTATTGTAATGGTCGGAATGGAATGAATGGAATGATATCAAACAAGCATTCCATTGATTCCATTCCAGTCATTTCTATGAGCCGTCCTGCGTTCACAAGCCTCCAGAGACACCCAGAGCTAGCCTGGTCTCGGGTCTGTTGTGCTGTCTTGACAACTCCTAGTGTGACATTGACCATATGTGTTGGAAAGATAGCACAGATCTGGGATCAGGCTAACACAGAGGCAGAGTCAGACCGAACACACAACAAAACTATAATGCTGTTATGGAGGGGGGGGGGGGGGGGATGGGCAGGCAGACAGATGGACGGAAGGAGGCTTGGACTTTTTTAAAGCATTTCAATCTTCTTCATAGACTGCTGTTATTCATTCAGAAAAAAATCCACTCCGACAGCAAGGTCAGTAAATATATATAGACTGGGCGAGACTTTCTGATTTTCTTTTCTGTGATGAGTAAGCATGGTTCTTTTTATTTGTGATGAGAAATAAATATCAACCTTTACCATTTAAAACTTTGTCCTTTATTGTGGCTCCCGCCTCTTGAGGAGAGTACGTCCACCATTATTCTCTGAAATAGCTTTTTTTTGGTTTGATTTTCATTATGAAAGCTCCATTTCCTTCAATAATCCTCCTAACGGGACAGAAGAAACAACACTCCAAATAACATGTCCATCTTGAGCTCTCACTACCTGAAGACCTCAACGTTTGAGCTACAGCCACAATGGTGTTGTTTCCAAGGTGATCTGCCTGTGAAAGAACAAGTGGTCATAAACAGTATGGATGAAAAGGATAGAGGTGTGAAGGGATTGGAGAGTGTGGGAGCGAGAGAGAGACATGAAAATGGTAACGATAAATGTGACAACATTAGCATTGAGGCAGAGAACTGAGCCCCCAGGCAACACTGACGCCAACTGTTGCTGTTTGCGTTTGGCTCTCTCCATCTCTTTAAAAGTGCATAGCTCTTCACCAGCCCCCGCTGCACTACAATAGACAAACAGAGTGCACACTCAGTATGACACCACCTGCATAAACAGTGACCTTTTCACTGTGTTCCTGTTTATTCAATGACACATAAAACAAAACTACCAAACAAAATAATCTAAAAACCCCTTTGGCATTTCAGGTTTATCTCTGAAAGGCAGAGGAGTTTGGATAGAGACAATTTTCCTTTCATTTTATTCATTTATACAGGTTGAGACGAGATCAGATCTTTTTTTAGAAGAGACCCAGGAGAATAAAACGGGAGGATGAGGTGGTGAGGGGTAGCCCTGGGTTACCATGGTGATCTGATTCTCTGGAGGTGACCTTTCTATCGGTCAGTCTTCATGCTGTCCCGGACCCTGATGAGTTCACAGACAGAGCAAGGCTGACATTTCACTAGCAGAAGGACGTGTGGGAATGCAGGACAATACGAAAACTCAGATGATGAACACAAAACAAGGACATGTCTCAATAGCTTTCCTTTGAGACTTCACGTAGACACAAATCAATCTAATTCAGCATGGAGGATAACACAGGCCGAATCTCCCACAGAGTACTGGTCTCTTAGAATAATTCATGTAAAGAAAGAAAAAAGCTTTTATTACGGTATGGTTACTCCCAGCTGCGCTTGAAATGGCACACTGTTCCCTATAAAAGTGCACCCCATAGAGCTCTGGTCCAAAGTAGTGTACTTTATAGGCAATAGGGTGCCATTGACGGACAGTCCACTAAGAGAGGCCGTGTTTCATGACGAGGTCTAATTGTTCATCCATTTGAGTTGAGTGGAGAGGAAGGACACGTACAGCTGTGATGAAACGGAGGAAATAATCGTGCGTGAAATGAGTTTGGGATCTAAACAGTTGCCCATTTTAAATATGCATACACACACTCATACAGTAGAGCTATATTAACACACACCACAGGAGGTTGGTGGCACCTTAATTGGGGAGGACGGGCTCATAGTAATGGCTGGAACGGAATATTGGAATGGTAATAAACCTTTCCATGTGTTTGATACCGTTCCATTTACTCCATTCCAGCCGTTACTATGAGCCGTCCTCCCCTCAACAGCCTCCTGTGACACATGTATTTCCAAAACCCTAACATGATCATTTCTATCTTACATCCTCCTAAACAATCATATCCACCCAAAGGAAATTCTAACATATATTATTTCACCGTTATCAGGCTTTATTAACAAACTTCTGCTTCAATTAGAGGATTTTGGTCCATTACATGTCTCTGTCCATTGGAAGCGTCAGGCAAGGATTCAGTCAATTTCAGATAGTGGATTTCCAGAAATGTGTTTGATCTGCATAGCAACATGTCCTGGATGGAGGGAGATGACGCATGATTTACAAACCGCCAGTCCATAGCGTTCAACTCATCAAAGTCATCCAGAGCACACAACCAGACTGACAATCTCTACAAGTGTCAACTCCCTCTATCCAGGACATGCTGCTGTGCAAATCAAACACTTCACACTTCTCAACGTGGTATCCTGAAAAATCCACTATCTGCGATTGATTGGATCCTAGCGTTTATGCAATCCAGGAAGAGAAGTTTGAGCCATGGAGTGGCATAGTAAGAGTTCATTCACTCAGAGCTTAGCCTAGCTGCCTATAAGTATGCATGTCTGCTCTGCTCTGCATGCACTCGCTCTGATTGACTCATATAATAGTGGCAGACAGTGTGATGGAGAGGAGAGGGGCTGAGCTGAATGGGGAGAAGACAGAGAGAGAAACACTCTGGTCCCTGAGAGTTGTGAGAGCCCACTCCCACCCCACCACCATATTAATCATGCATCCGTCTCGTGGAGGGGCAGAATAAGAAAAAGTCTATTATACATATAAAGCTGCCGTGTTGTTCGTCTGCAGCCAGAGCCGAGGCTGGAACAGCAAAGATGCCCTGCTGTTAAATGAAGACTTACAGCGCTGTATGCAAGCTCCGACAGCTGCTTTATAACCGGCCAATTAAACCATCAGTTATATCCTCCCTGCTATACTGAACCGACGGCAGGCAGCAGGAGGGAGGTACACATAAACACAACACAGTTACTCTGCAGCCATATTCCTTCTCTTAAGAGGGTCCTACAGTATCTTAATCACTCTGGATGAGCTCTCTCTCTCTCTCTGAAGTGGGGAGGGACTGTGGAGGTAGAGGTACAGAAGAGAGAGAGAGATGGAGAAAAGAAAGATGTCTCCTGAGAGACCCTCTCCTTTAACTGCTGTGTTTAATAGCGTTTTGGAGCAGCCATCGATCCTCCCAGCTCTGGAGTCTAATTAGGCTAGGATTTGTGAAGGGCAGTAAAGCTGTGGCAATATTCTGGGGCACAGCCATGGATAATTTGGTTTTACACTTGAGATGTTATGACATGGCACACTTCATTGAGGCAGTGAAGATTTAACATGAAATGTAGCTGATGGGGGTGGGGCCACGTGGACTCCTGCTCCCCCAATCTCCCTCTGTATTTACACTGCTGTAGGTTAGTGGACAGGGCAGAGGGCTCGGCCGCACCGCGGAAGGAAGCAGCTGGGGTCAGGGCTAATCTTAGGGTTAGGGTAGAAAAAGAAGATGTGGCCTGACAAGCCTCAAGACACGAAAAGGATGAAGGGCTCTATTCAGTCTGTATCACGGAAGCATAACAGATGACGCAATATAAATGTGAAGGTTATTTCCGAGTGAGCAGACATATGCCGTGTTCACCGTGAATGCAGTCTCCGCTAATGCAGGAACATTGCCTTTAAAATGTAATAATGGTGTAACGCGGAACTTTCGGGATACGGATTGAATAGAGCCCTTAATAAGTAGGGTTAGAGTTAGGGTTGAACCGGGGTGCGGACATATAGCTAGGGTAGGGTTAGAGTTAGGGTTGAACCGGGGTGCGGACATGTAGCTAGGATAGGGTTAGAGTTAGGGTTGAACCGGGGTGCGGACATGTAGCTAGGATAGGGTTAGAGTTAGGGTTGAACCGGGGTGCGGACATGTAGCTAGGATAGGGTTAGAGTTAGGGTTGAACCGGGGTGCGGACATGTAGCTAGGGTAGAGATAGGGTTAGAGTTAGGGTTGAACCGGGGTGCGGACATGTAGCTAGGGTAGGGATAGGGTTAGAGTTAGGGTTGAACCGGGGTGCAGAAATGTAGCTAGGGTAGGGATAGGGTTAGGGTTGAACCGGGGTGCGGACATGAAGCTAGGGTAGGGATAGGGTTAGAGTTAGGGTTGAACCGGGGTGTGGACATGTAGCTAGGGTAGGGATAGGGTTAGAGTTAGGGTTGAACCGGGGTGTGGACATGAAGCTAGGGTAGGGATAGGGTTAGAGTTAGGGTTGAACCGGGGTGCGGACATGTAGCTAGGGTAGGGATAGGGTTAGGGTTAGAGTTAGGGTTAGAGTTAGGGTTGAACCGGGGTGCAGACATGAAGCTAGGGTAGGGATAGGGTTAGAGTTTGGGTTGAACCGGGGTGTGGACATGTAGCTAGGGTAGGGATAGGGTTAGAGTTAGGGTTGAACCGGGGTGCGGACATGAAGCTAGGGTAGGGATAGGGTTAGAGTTAGGGTTGAACCGGGGTGTGGACATGAAGCTAGGGTAGGGATAGGGTTAGAGTTAGGGCTGAACCGGGGTGCGGACATGAAGCTAGGGTAGGGATAGGGTTAGAGTTAGGGTTGAACCGGGGTGTGGACATGAAGCTAGGGTAGGGATAGGGTTAGGGTTAGAGTTAGGGTTAGAGTTAGGGTTGAACCGGGTTGCAGACATGAAGCTAGGGTAGGGATAGGGTTAGAGTTTGGGTTGAACCGGGGTGTGGACATGTAGCTAGGGTAGGGATAGGGTTAGAGTTAGGGTTGAACCGGGGTGCGGACATGAAGCTAGGGTAGGGATAGGATTAGAGTTAGGGTTGAACCGGGGTGCGGACATGAAGCTAGGGTAGGGTTAGGGTTAGAGTTAGGGTTGAACCGGGCTGCGGACATGTAGCTAGGGTAGGGATAGGGTTAGAGTTAGGGTTGAACCGGGGTGCGGACATGAAGCTAGGGTAGGGGTAGGGTTAGAGTTAGGGTTGAACCGGGGTGCGGACATGAAGCTAGGGTAGGGATAGGGTTAGAGTTAGGGTTGAACCGGGGTGTGGACATGTAGCTAGGGTAGGGATAGGGTTAGAGTTAGGGCTGAACCGGGGTGTGGACATGAAGCTAGGGTAGGGATAGGGTTAGGGTTAGAGTTAGGGTTAGAGTTAGGGTTGAACCGGGGTGTGGACATGAAGCTAGGGTAGGGATAGGGTTAGAGTTAGGGTTGAACCGGGGTGTGGACATGAAGCTAGGGTAGGGATAGGGTTAGAGTTAGGGCTGAATCGGGGTGCGGACATGTAGCTAGGGTAGGGATAGGGTTAGGGTTAGAGTTAGGGTTAGAGTTAGGGTTGAACCGGGGTGCAGACATGAAGCTAGGGTAGGGATAGGGTTAGAGTTTGGGTTGAACCGGGGTGTGGACATGTAGCTAGGGTAGGGATAGGGTTAGAGTTAGGGTTGAACCGGGGTGCGGACATGAAGCTAGGGTAGGGATAGGGTTAGAGTTAGGGTTGAACCGGGGAACGGACATGAAGCTAGGGTAGGGATAGGGTTAGAGTTAGGGTTGAACCAGGGTGCGGACATGAAGCTAGGGTAGGGATAGGGTTAGAGTTAGGGTTGAACCGGGGTGCGGACATGTAGCTAGGGTAGGGATAGGGTTAGAGTTAGGGTTGAACCGGGGTGCGGACATGTAGCTAGGGTAGGGATAGGGTTAGAGTTAGGGTTGAACCGGGGTGCGGACATGAAGCTAGGGTAGGGGTAGGGTTAGAGTTAGGGTTGAACCGGGGTGCGGACATGAAGCTAGGGTAGGGATAGGGTTAGAGTTAGGGTTGAACCGGGGTGTGGACATGAAGCTAGGGTAGGGATAGGGTTAGAGTTAGGGCTGAACCGGGGTGTGGACATGAAGCTAGGGTAGGGATAGGGTTAGGGTTAGGGTTAGAGTTAGGGTTGAACCGGGGTGCAGACATGAAGCTAGGGTAGGGATAGGGTTAGAGTTTGGGTTGAACCGGGGTGTGGACATGTAGCTAGGGTAGGGATAGGGTTAGAGTTAGGGTTGAACCGGGGTGCGGACATGAAGCTAGGGTAGGGATAGGATTAGAGTTAGGGTTGAACCGGGGTGCGGACATGAAGCTAGGGTAGGGTTAGGGTTAGAGTTAGGGTTGAACCGGGCTGCGGACATGTAGCTAGGGTAGGGATAGGGTTAGAGTTAGGGTTGAACCGGGGTGCGGACATGAAGCTAGGGTAGGGGTAGGGTTAGAGTTAGGGTTGAACCGGGGTGCGGACATGAAGCTAGGGTAGGGATAGGGTTAGAGTTAGGGTTGAACCGGGGTGTGGACATGTAGCTAGGGTAGGGGTAGGGTTAGAGTTAGGGTTGAACCGGGGTGTGGACATGTAGCTAGGTTAGGGGTAGGGTTAGAGTTAGGGTTGAACCGGGGTGCGGACATGAAGCTAGGGTAGGGATAGGGTTAGAGTTAGGGTTGAACCGGGGTGCGGACATGAAGCTAGGGTAGGGATAGGGTTAGAGTTAGGGTTGAACCAGGGTGCGGACATGAAGCTAGGGTAGGGTTAGAGTTAGGGTTGAACCGGGGTGCGGACAGGAAGCTAGGGTAGGGATAGGGTTAGAGTTAGGGTTGAACCGGGGTGTGGACATGTAGCTAGGGTAGGGATAGGGTTAGGGTTAGAGTTAGGGTTGAACCGGGGTGCGGACATGTAGCTAGGGTAGGGATAGGGTTAGAGTTAGGGTTGAACCGGGGTGCGGACATGAAGCTAGGGTAGGGGTAGGGTTAGAGTTAGGGTTGAACCGGGGTGCGGACATGAAGCTAGGGTAGGGATAGGGTTAGAGTTAGGGTTGAACCAGGGTGTGGACATGAAGCTAGGGTAGGGATAGGGTTAGAGTTAGGGCTGAACCGGGGTGTGGACATGAAGCTAGGGTAGGGATAGGGTTAGGGTTAGAGTTAGGGTTAGAGTTAGGGTTGAACCGGGGTGCAGACATGAAGCTAGGGTAGGGATAGGGTTAGAGTTTGGGTTGAACCGGGGTGTGGACATGTAGCTAGGGTAGGGATAGGGTTAGAGTTAGGGTTGAACCGGGGTGCGGACATGAAGCTAGGGTAGGGATAGGATTAGAGTTAGGGTTGAACCGGGGTGCGGACATGAAGCTAGGGTAGGGTTAGGGTTAGAGTTAGGGTTGAACCGGGTTGCAGACATGAAGCTAGGGTAGGGATAGGGTTAGAGTTTGGGTTGAACCGGGGTGTGGACATGTAGCTAGGGTAGGGATAGGGTTAGAGTTAGGGTTGAACCGGGGTGCGGACATGAAGCTAGGGTAGGGATAGGATTAGAGTTAGGGTTGAACCGGGGTGCGGACATGAAGCTAGGGTAGGGTTAGGGTTAGAGTTAGGGTTGAACCGGGCTGCGGACATGTAGCTAGGGTAGGGATAGGGTTAGAGTTAGGGTTGAACCGGGGTGTGGACATGAAGCTAGGGTAGGGATAGGGTTAGGGTTAGAGTTAGGGTTAGAGTTAGGGTTGAACCGGGGTGTGGACATGAAGCTAGGGTAGGGATAGGGTTAGAGTTAGGGTTGAACCGGGGTGTGGACATGAAGCTAGGGTAGGGATAGGGTTAGAGTTAGGGCTGAATCGGGGTGCGGACATGTAGCTAGGGTAGGGATAGGGTTAGGGTTAGAGTTAGGGTTAGAGTTAGGGTTGAACCGGGGTGCAGACATGAAGCTAGGGTAGGGATAGGGTTAGAGTTTGGGTTGAACCGGGGTGTGGACATGTAGCTAGGGTAGGGATAGGGTTAGAGTTAGGGTTGAACCGGGGTGCGGACATGAAGCTAGGGTAGGGATAGGGTTAGAGTTAGGGTTGAACCGGGGAACGGACATGAAGCTAGGGTAGGGATAGGGTTAGAGTTAGGGTTGAACCAGGGTGCGGACATGAAGCTAGGGTAGGGATAGGGTTAGAGTTAGGGTTGAACCGGGGTGCGGACATGTAGCTAGGGTAGGGATAGGGTTAGAGTTAGGGTTGAACCGGGGTGCGGACATGTAGCTAGGGTAGGGATAGGGTTAGAGTTAGGGTTGAACCGGGGTGCGGACATGAAGCTAGGGTAGGGGTAGGGTTAGAGTTAGGGTTGAACCGGGGTGCGGACATGAAGCTAGGGTAGGGATAGGGTTAGAGTTAGGGTTGAACCGGGGTGTGGACATGAAGCTAGGGTAGGGATAGGGTTAGCGTTAGGGCTGAACCGGGGTGTGGACATGAAGCTAGGGTAGGGATAGGGTTAGGGTTAGGGTTAGAGTTAGGGTTGAACCGGGGTGCAGACATGAAGCTAGGGTAGGGATAGGGTTAGAGTTTGGGTTGAACCGGGGTGTGGACATGTAGCTAGGGTAGGGATAGGGTTAGAGTTAGGGTTGAACCGGGGTGCGGACATGAAGCTAGGGTAGGGATAGGATTAGAGTTAGGGTTGAACCGGGGTGCGGACATGAAGCTAGGGTAGGGTTAGGGTTAGAGTTAGGGTTGAACCGGGCTGCGGACATGTAGCTAGGGTAGGGATAGGGTTAGAGTTAGGGTTGAACCGGGGTGCGGACATGAAGCTAGGGTAGGGGTAGGGTTAGAGTTAGGGTTGAACCGGGGTGCGGACATGAAGCTAGGGTAGGGATAGGGTTAGAGTTAGGGTTGAACCGGGGTGTGGACATGTAGCTAGGGTAGGGGTAGGGTTAGAGTTAGGGTTGAACCGGGGTGTGGACATGTAGCTAGGTTAGGGGTAGGGTTAGAGTTAGGGTTGAACCGGGGTGCGGACATGAAGCTAGGGTAGGGATAGGGTTAGAGTTAGGGTTGAACCGGGGTGCGGACATGAAGCTAGGGTAGGGATAGGGTTAGAGTTAGGGTTGAACCAGGGTGCGGACATGAAGCTAGGGTAGGGTTAGAGTTAGGGTTGAACCGGGGTGCGGACAGGAAGCTAGGGTAGGGATAGGGTTAGAGTTAGGGTTGAACCGGGGTGTGGACATGTAGCTAGGGTAGGGATAGGGTTAGGGTTAGAGTTAGGGTTGAACCGGGGTGCGGACATGTAGCTAGGGTAGGGATAGGGTTAGAGTTAGGGTTGAACCGGGGTGCGGACATGAAGCTAGGGTAGGGGTAGGGTTAGAGTTAGGGTTGAACCGGGGTGCGGACATGAAGCTAGGGTAGGGATAGGGTTAGAGTTAGGGTTGAACCAGGGTGTGGACATGAAGCTAGGGTAGGGATAGGGTTAGAGTTAGGGCTGAACCGGGGTGTGGACATGAAGCTAGGGTAGGGATAGGGTTAGGGTTAGAGTTAGGGTTAGAGTTAGGGTTGAACCGGGGTGCAGACATGAAGCTAGGGTAGGGATAGGGTTAGAGTTTGGGTTGAACCGGGGTGTGGACATGTAGCTAGGGTAGGGATAGGGTTAGAGTTAGGGTTGAACCGGGGTGCGGACATGAAGCTAGGGTAGGGATAGGATTAGAGTTAGGGTTGAACCGGGGTGCGGACATGAAGCTAGGGTAGGGTTAGGGTTAGAGTTAGGGTTGAACCGGGCTGCGGACATGTAGCTAGGGTAGGGATAGGGTTAGAGTTAGGGTTGAACCGGGGTGCGGACATGAAGCTAGGGTAGGGGTAGGGTTAGAGTTAGGGTTGAACCGGGGTGCGGACATGAAGCTAGGGTAGGGTTAGGGTTAGAGTTAGGGTTGAACCGGTGTGTGGACATGTAGCTAGGGTAGGGATAGGGTTAGAGTTAGGGCTGAACCGGGGTGTGGACATGAAGCTAGGGTAGGGATAGGGTTAGGGTTAGAGTTAGGGTTAGAGTTAGGGTTGAACCGGGGTGTGGACATGTAGCTAGGGTAGGGATAGGGTTAGAGTTAGGGTTGAACCGGGGTGCGGACATGAAGCTAGGGTAGGGATAGGGTTAGAGTTAGGGTTGAACCGGGGTGTGGACATGAAGCTAGGGTAGGGATAGGGTTAGAGTTAGGGCTGAACCGGGGTGTGGACATGAAGCTAGGGTAGGGATAGGGTTAGGGTTAGAGTTAGGGTTAGAGTTAGGGTTGAACCGGGGTGCAGACATGAAGCTAGGGTAGGGATAAGGTTAGAGTTTGGGTTGAACCGGGGTGTGGACATGTAGCTAGGGTAGGGGTAGGGTTAGAGTTAGGGTTGAACCGGGGTGCGGACATGAAGCTAGGGTAGGGATAGGGTTAGAGTTAGGGTTGAACCGGGGTGCGGACATGAAGCTAGGGTAGGGATAGGGTTAGAGTTAGGGTTGAACCAGGGTGCGGACATGAAGCTAGGGTAGGGTTAGAGTTAGGGTTGAACCGGGGTGCGGACAGGAAGCTAGGGTAGGGATAGGGTTAGAGTTAGGGTTGAACCGGGGTGTGGACATGTAGCTAGGGTAGGGATAGGGTTAGGGTTAGAGTTAGGGTTGAACCGGGGTGCGGACTTGAAGCTAGGGTAGGGATAGGGTTGGAGTTAGGGTTGAACCGGGGTGGGGACATGTAGCTAGGGTAGGGATAGGGTTAGGGTTAGAGTTAGGGTTGAACCGGGGTGCGGACATGAAGCTAGGGTAGGGATAGGGTTAGGGTTAGAGTTAGGGTTGAACCAGGGTGTGGACATGTAGCTAGGGTAGAGATAGGGTTAGAGTTAGGGTTGAACCAGGGTGTGGACATGTAGCTAGGGTAGGGATAGGGTTAGAGTTAGGGTTGAACCAGGGTGCGGACATGTAGCTAGGGTAGAGATAGGGTTAGAGTTAGGGTTGAACCAGGGTGCGGACATGTAGCTAGGGTAGAGATAGGGTTAGAGTTAGGGTTGAACCAGGATGCGGACATGTAGCTAGGGTAGAGATAGGGTTAGGTCGGGATGGGTGGCCATTCCGATATATAGAACCGACCGCATGCATACATTTTCATTTGGATGGTCCCAGCGGGAATTGACTCACAACCCTGTCATTGCGAGCGCCGCGTTCGACTAACTGAGCTTAATGTGATACTGCAGTTAGAGATGTGCCATATAAAATCCCCACTAGGACTTATTTCTAGATTTGGTGCCTGTATCCTGCAATGTGCTGATAAAGAAAGGAGTGTAAACGCTATTCATTCACAATATCAAAAGGCTGTGTATTAACACGGCATTTACGTGACGTGTGTCAGTGTTTCTCCTCCACTACGTCACTGCCTGTGTCACAGGGGTAAATCAGGTCTGATATTGTGATGTGATGAGCAGGCTAGGCTATTAGTGTCAGTGCTTGTTGTTGTGCGTTCCTGTTCCAGGGATCATGGCCTTGACTGATGTCACGTCCTCCAGACTAGAACATGATATAGAGCTGGGTCTATAAAAGTCGCTAAGTGGCCTGAAGAACAGCAGCATTAGTGTTGATGGAGGTATACACCACCTCCATCTGTCAGCTCAATGACCATTTATACCATTTACTAAACCATTCACAGTGCCATTAGGATCTCAACTGAATGGAACGCTCATGATCCTGCAGTTCACTCTCAGTTCTATTCTGTCTCTGTCTCAGCCTCTTCTCACTCCAACTGCCATTCATCTGGGAACAGAAGGAATACATGGGCTTCAATGTTAAAACACTCCCTCCAGTCTCCTCTCTCTCTCCCTCTTCCTCCATCCTCGCTCCCACAGTTTCTCCCCCTTTCTCATTTCCTCTCAGATAATGCATCACCAGCCAGGAACAGGAGTGAATTCATTCTTCAAGAACAAACTGTCTATTCGTTTGGCGTGGTGTTGATGTGTGGATTGAAATGTACATATACAATAGTGAAATAAATACAGACTGAGATAACACGAAGCGCAACAGCGCTGACAGAGCAATAACGAGCTCTAACTCTCATCGGATGCTCAAACCAAATCTTTAACAGAATCTTGAGGTGCGAGAGGGAGGAGGATGTGCTCCAGGGGAGAGAGAGAGAGAGGAATGAAATCTGGGCTGAGGTGAGGAGACAGGAGGGATCAGAAGCCTTTTCCTGCTGTAGTTACTGTCCGATAGACGAGGGGCTGTTCGCCCCCTCTGTAAGAACAAGAGAAGAGGAGGCAGGGGAAGCATCTCAGAAGAGAGAGAGAGAATCTATTTCCTTCTGCTTCTCCCTTCCACCTCTTCCTCTAGACTCATTCATGACCGAGAAATGAGAAGAAGCAGGCTGCCTGTCATAGGACTACAGGCGGTCTGGTGCAGAGGGAAGAGGTGCAGAGGGAAGAGGTGCAGAGGGGAGAGGTGCAGAGAGGAGCAGGCCAAGTTTAGACACCACAAAGCTACACTACATGACCAAAAACATGTTGACACCTGCTTGCCAAACATCTCATTCCAAAATCATGGGCATTAAAATGGAATTGGTGCTAAAACAGCTTCCACTCTTCTGGGAAGGCTTTCCACTAGATATTGGAACATTGCTGCGGGGACTTGCTTCCATTTAGCCACAAGAGCATTAGTGATGTTGGGCACTGATGTTGGGCGATTAGGCCTGGCTCGCAGTCGGCGTTCCAATTCATCCCAAGGATGTTTGATGGGGTTGAGGTCAGGGCTCTGTGCAGGACCTCGACAAACCATTTCTGTATGGACCTCGCTTTGTGCACGGGGGCATTGTTATGCTGAAACAGTAAAGGGCCTTCCTCAAACTGTTGCAACAAAGTTGGAAGCACAGAATCATCTAGAATGTCATTGAATGCTGTATCGTTAAGATGTCCCTTCACTGGAGCTAAGGGGCCTAGCCCAAACCATGGAGCTAAGGGTCATAGCCCCAGACCATTTTTACTCCTCCACCAAACTTTACAGTTGGCACTATGCATTGGGGCAGCTCTAGCAGCTCAGAAATTTGACAAACTGACTTGATGGAAAGGTGGCATCCTCTGACGCTGGCACGTTGAAATTCACTGAGCTATTCAGGAGGGCCATTCTACTGCCAATGTTTGTCTATGGAGATTGCATGGATATGTGCTCAATTTTATACACCTGTCAGCAACAGGTGTGGCTGAAATAGCCAAATGAATCCACTAATTTGAAGGGGTGTCCACATACTTTTGTATATATAATGTATGTGACTAAAACATGGAACTAATTGCAGCGCAAGTCCAGAGGGCCAAGTTTCCAAGGACACGCCTGCCTGCCAGAGTAATACGTTCAGCAGTCTTTGGGTTAGTGAATTCACATTCCTCCTCACACAGAGTTGTTGTATAATTCATGCCCGTCGAATAGAATATCGATTCCATTTTCAACGCTACACAAATCTTCATTATATCCATGCATTCATAAAAGGAGTTTACCGTACAGCCATACATAAAAAACACATTCATCCTTGACAGCTAATAATGGTTAGATATTGATTTATGTGGGACACATGAAATGTCTCATTCTGAAATCACAGAAAAACCTATACGTTGGATTTGGATATCTGTGCGTGTTATTTGTATTCAGTGTGTGTGAATGAGCAGGAACTCCCACACAAACTGTCCAGGTTGGGAAGGGACTTATCCATCTAATTAATATACTTAGGCTATCTGTCTCTTGAAAAATGGTGATTCCTCGCCGTGGCACTACAGAGCCCCACCCCTGCCACCCTCCACAAATACACAAAGTAAAGGTCATTTAAAACTCTGCTCCCTCCCACTTTACTCCCCATAAACATTGCAGGAGGCACGCACAGTGCCTCATTAATATGCAAATTGGGGCTGGGCCGATTTGCTGATCCTATTATTAAATACATTTCCCCCAAACAAGTGGAGGGTGGAAGGGAGGGAGTCTGCTGAGGTAGTCGATGGGTTTTCCTCCAGTCGACGCATATCAATGAACCTTTATCAATTTTACATTCATCACAGCAGGGCCCCTGTCAGCGAAGGAGACAGAGGGAGACAGACGAGGGCCGTAAACTGCTGCAGCACAGCGCTGGCACCACCACCCGTCCCACCTTGGCACCACCGGGCTGGGGCCACCACCGCTGTGCTGCAGTCACAGTCACAGCCACTCACAGGGCCGTCCATCACCCCAACCCCCCAGGGACACAACAGGATGCTCCCAGCCACACAGAACCTCCCTTGACCTGCTGGCCCCGCTCCGCTGTTCCCCACCTCTCTGTCGACGCTGGCCCCGCTCCGCTGTTCCCCACCTCTCTGTCGACGCTGGCCCCACTACCCTGTTCCCCAACTCTCTGTCCACGCTGGCACCGCTACCCTGTTCCCCAACTCTCTGTCGACGCTGGCCCCGCTACCCTGTTCCCCAACTCTCTGTCGACGCTGGCCCCGCTACCCTGTTCCCCAACTCTCTGTCGACGCTGGCCCCGCTACCCTGTTCCCCAACTCTCTGTCGACGCTGGCCCCGCTACCCTGTTCCCCAACTCTCTGTCGACGCTGGCACCGCTACCCTGTTCCCCAACTCTCTGTCGACGCTGGCCCCGCTACCCTGTTCCCCAACTCTCTGTGGACGCTGGCCCCGCTACCCTGTTCCCCACCTCTCTGTCGACGCTGGCCCCGCTACCCTGTTCCCCAACTCTCTGTCGACGCTGGCCCCGCTACCCTGTTCCCCAACTCTCTGTCGACGCTGGCCCCGCTACCCTGTTCCCCAACTCTCTGTCGACGCTGGCCCCGCTACCCTGTTCCCCAACTCTCTGTCCACGCTGGCACCGCTACCCTGTTCCCCAACTCTCTGTGGACGCTGGCCCCGCTACCCTGTTCCCCACCTCTCTGTGGACGCTGGCCCCGCTACCCTGTTCCCCAACTCTCTGTGGACGCTGGCCCCGCTACCCTGTTCCCCAACTCTCTGTGGACGCTGGCCCCGCTACCCTGTTCCCCACCTCTCTGTCGACGCTGGCCCCGCTACCCTGTTCCCCAACTCTCTGTTGACGCTGGCCCCGCTACCCTGTTCCCCACCTCTCTGTCGACGCTGGCCCCGCTACCCTGTTCCCCAACTTTCTGTCCACGCTGGCACCGCTACCCTGTTCCCCAACTCTCTGTCGACGCTGGCCCCGCTACCCTGTTCCCCACCTCACTCCCCTGTTCCCCACCTCGCTCTCCTGACTGGTTGCATCACTGCCTGGTACGGCAATTCCTCGGCCTCTGACCGCAAGGCACTACAGAGGGTAGTGTGTACGGCCCAGTACATCACCAGGGCTAAGCTGCCTGCCATCCAGGACCTCTACACCAGGCGGTGTCAGAGGAAGGCCCTAAAAATTGTCAAAGACCCCAGCCACCCCAGTCATAGACTGTTCTCTCTACTAACGCATGGCAAGCGGTACCGGAGTCCCAAGTCTAGGACAAAAAGGCTTCTCAACAGTTTTTACCCCCAAGCCATAAGACTCCTGAACAGGTAATCAAATGGCTACCTGGACTATTTGCATTGTGTGCCCCCCCCCCCCCCCCCAACCCCTCTTTTATGCTGCTGCTACTCTCTGTTTATAATTTATGCATAGTCACTTTAACTATACATTCATGTACATACTACCTCAATTGGGACCACCAACCAGTGCTCCCGCACATTGGCTAACCGGGCTATCTGCATTGTGTCCCACCCACCACCCGCTAACCCCTCTTTTACGCTACTGCTACTCTCTGTTCATCATATATGCATAGTCACTTTAACCATATCTACATGTACATACTACCTCAATCAGACTGGCTAACCGGTGTCTGTATGTAGCCTCGCTACTTTTATAGCCTCGCTACTGTATATAGCCTGTCTTTTTACTGTTGTTTTATTTCTTTACTTACCTATTGTTCACCTAATACCTTTTTTGCACTATTGGTTAGAGCCTGTAAGTAAGCATTTCATTGTAAGGTCTACCTACACCTGTTGTACTCGGCGCACGTGACAAATAAACTTTTGATTTGTTCCCTCCCTAACAACAACCCACTTTCCATCACTTTGCTCTGGCCACTTCCCCGTGTCCACAGGGATGGGATGGATGATCAAGTGACTGCAGTGACAGTGACATGTGTTGTGAAGATGACATCATGGTGCAATCACCAAGAAGCAGGTGGGACTAAACGCTGCACTCACAGGTTAGCAAAATGAACTGCAGTGCCATCGACAAAATACAGGCCATCGCACACTCACAGAAGCAATCACACCCCTCCCTCTACTCAATGTCTGCATGCAGGTGCACGTGGATACAACTGGTTCCAAGCAGAAGCACCCCTTTAACTCAATTATATTAAATAAACTGTCATTACAACTGTCTTTACAAATTCTCTCCCTCTCCTTCTGCATCTCTCTCACACACACACACACACACACACACACACACACACACACACACACACACACACACACACACACACACACACACACACACACACACACACACACACACACACACACACACACACACACACACACACACACACTCTCCTTCTGCATCTCTCTCACACATTCTCACACACACACACACACACACACACTCTCTCACACATTCTCACACATTCTCACACACATTCTCACACACACACACTCTCTCACACATTCCCACACACTGTCAACCAAATAGCTGACAGGCTGAGGTCGAACCAACAAACAGGGGCCAGTCAGTCCGTCCTTCAGTCTGTCAGTGCAGGTGGGATGAGGTGACGGACGAACGGTCCCCCTGGGTTGTGTGTGTAAAAGGCTTTGCAGTTGGTTTCTCCGCTTCCTTTATTTGTGTCTGGGGTGACCTTGGACTAAAGACTAGAGTGTGGGATATCAGCAAACCGGTTAGCAATCATTAGAGCAATACCTATGAAAACATGGGGTCACATGGAGCATTATGTGCTTTGTGTTTACCCTCCACCAGACCGCAGAGGTACAAAGACGCTAAGAAGACATGAGGAGGAAAAGGGAAAACAGAGAGAAAACGGAAGAATAGAAAAAGAGGGGGAGCAGGGAGGAATGGAGGGAGAGAGAGTGGGATAGAACGTCTGCAGAGACAGCAGGTGGAGAGGGGGACCTGCTCTATGCAGTGGTTGGTAAGTGGGAGAGAGGAGGAGACTGGGGAGGAATACCAAAAAGAGAGGAGTGTGGAGAAGAGGGGAACATAGTGTAGCATACAAGCTAAAAGCAGTGAAGAGAGGAAGAAGAATGTCCCTGGCTGTCTTCTCCCTCACCATGCATTTCTCTCCCTACTGTTATAACCTTCATCTAAATTCAAACGTTCTATTTCAATGTTCTGAGGCATGAACTTTCCCCTCTTCTCCTCTTCCAGCCCACATATCAGTGTGTACAGGTGCAGCTAGCCTGGCGGCAGGTAGGGATGGCTGTTCTGAGTGCAGGTTGATAAGCAGCCAGGGCCGGAGGAGGTGGAGGAGGTCACTGCATTGAGACGTACCGCTGATCAACTCCATTTCCTCAAGGACACATCCCAGTACTGCAATCTGAGCATTTCATATATCAGCTAACTGCTCTAGGCCCTTTATCTCACCAGGGGAAGAGGGGAGAGGAAGGGGAGTGGTGGGAGGGGAGAAGGAGAGATGAGGAGGGGGGTGGGGGGGGGGAGTGGTGGGATGGGAGAGAGGAGGGCGAGGAGGGGAGTGGGGGGAGGGGAGAGGGAGGGGAGTGGGGAGAGTGGGGGTGGGGAGAGGAGAGGAATAGAGGAGGGGGAGTGGGGGAGAGGGAGGGGGAGGGGGAGTGGGGGAGAGGAGGGGGAAAGGGAGAGAGGAGGGGGACTGGGGGAAAGGATGGGAGGGGGAGAAGGGGAGAGCAAGGATCTGCAATGGGCTGGAAAATCTTAATTTCCTGTTTCTGCGATTGTAACCACTGATTAAACTGCTGCGTCACCTCAAGAGAGAGCAAAGGGGGAGGGTCTGGGAACATCAGAGAACACTTTCACAAACAGAGGACTCTGGGAGAATGAGGCTGTAGCACTCCATGACTGAGAGAGAGAGAGAGAGAGACAGAGAGAGAGAGACAGAGAGAGAGAGAGAGAAAGAGAGAGAGAGCGATGGCAATGACAGGAGAGCAGGACCCCTGTGGTTACCCGTCATCCAGGAACAAAATGAAAGATTTATCGTCCTGGCCTACTTGCAGCAAACACAGCCAAGCATTTCCTTGTTATTTTAACGGCTCCAGTTAAATTTTTAATGCGGGCATATGGTCACACGAAATTCAACCCTCTTGCTCACTTTCTCTTTTACTGTACACACAATTTCTGTCTCCGCCTCCCCCTCTATCTCTCTGTCCCTCTCTTTTTTCTCTTTTTTTTCTTTTTTCTTTTCTCTCTAAAAGTTGTTCATGTAGAGTTGCTGCACGTGCCACGCCTGCTTCCGCTCTCCCTCCCTGACGCTCGAGGGCGCCAGGCTGCCCTACATTACCCACTCCTGTCACCATCATTACGCACACCTGCTTCCCTCGTCACGCGCATCAGCGATTCATTGCACTCACCTGGACTCAATCCCCGTATTATTACCTCCGCTATATCTGTCTGTTCCCCAACTCTGCCCCCACTTCTGCATTCATTGTCATATGTCCTTGTCTTACCCGGTTCTGACGCTGTTCCTCTCCTGTTCCATGTCTGTGCTACATTAAATGTTCAACTCTCCGTACCTGCTTCTCGTCTCCAGCTTCGATTCTGACAGCTGGGCTTTGATTAGGCCGCCTGTAGCAATGGCAGTAGTGTGCTGATCATTCAACTTGTGACTAGCCCATTATCAAGGCCTGGAATGAAAAACAGAACAGTGATGACGGGTCAGAGAGAGAGAGAGAGACGTGAGCAACACATGCAGTTGGAACAAAACAAGTGTATTTCTCTTCCTGTGGTGCAGACTTGACAAAGAGGAGAAAATCAATGTACAATCCACATAACTACTTCTACAACTGCTATCAAACTGTACTGCCCATAATAATCACGCCAGGGTTTATTGATGGTGCAAATGGAATGCTAATAGAACATGAACATTGGTGCAGTCATTTGGTTGATTAATGAATTAGGTGCATACAGCGGTTTATGTGCTTGTTGCATAATCAATACTTGGAGAGTTTTGGCAGCCCACGCAGACAAGCCATGCAAGCCAATGAATAAGCTCAAATGAAAGTGTGTTTGGATGGAGTGAATGTAGGACTGGGAAAGTGGAGGAGGGGCTAGGAGGGACGGATAAAGAAACGAGCGAATGTTGAAAAGAGGGAAGAAAGGTAATGATGAGCGGCCCTGCGGAAGAGAAGAGAGGTTGATGAAATGATTGCAGGGTTTATGGAGGTAGAGAAAGAGAAGAGATGGACTCGCAGTGAAAGAACCACAGCTCTTTAGGAAATCACTCTTTTCACTCACTAATTTCCTTCTATTCAACAGTTGGACCGCTGGTGCAGGACAACATCGATACTACTCAAGCAAATGGCAAGAATATGTTATCATAAGCATCTTTTTCAAACACACACAGACACACACATTATGATTAGTGAAGTTCACCCAACAAAAAGCCAGCTGGGGAGTTGGAAGACATAAGGCCTGTGGTTACTATGGAGATCTAGCATGGATCACTGATAGGATGGCAGGCGCAGGCAGTGGGGTTAGAGGTAATGCTTTATTATATTTCTCAGACAACTGTCATCCCCTTGCTCTGACTCACAGAGTTCACACCACGTCACTCAGTGTGTGTGTGTGTGTCCATGTGTGTGTGTGCGTAGGTCAGACAGGAGGGAATTTATGCAGAACTGTGTGTACCTGGTTGCATGGAGTGTGTGCCTTGTGTAGGAATTGAGAGAGGGGGAAAGAGAAGGAGGGAGAGAGAGGGGGAAGGAAAGAGGGGGAGAGAGAAGGAAGGAAGGAAGGAAGGAAGGAAGGAAGGAAGGAAGGAAGGAAGGAAGGAAGGAAGGAAGGAAGGAAGGAAGGAAGGAAGAGAGAGAGAGAGAGAGAGAGGATAGATAGAGACGGAGAGAGAGGCAGCCAGACTCTAACAATGTCACTCAGATATATCCTCTAGAGGTTTATTACCCAGACAGTAACAACAACTCAGCCATGAGAAAGCAAACATTCTGCACAGGTTTTTCTCCCTTGCCTCACTTCAACCTACCTCCTCCTCTCCTTCCCCCTCTTCTTCTCCCTCCCTTCCTCCTACTGCATCCCACCATCTTTCTCCCCCCACCTACCATCCCTCCCTCCCTCCATCTTCCTCCCTCATCCTCCCCCTCCCTAGCCTGTAGAGTTTTCTCCCGTGTTGTCAGTGCTGCTGTAACCCAGTAAGGGTCACTGCTCAGAGGATGAACCACAAACCTCTGTCAGCCTGGCTGACAGGTGAAGGGAGAGAGGGGAGAGAAAGGGAGAGAGAGGGAGAGGACGAGCTAGCGATCCTTCTTGCCCAGCAGGAGATAGAGATAGAGGAGGAAGAAGGGAGTAGGAGGGCAGCATGGGGTCTGACAGCGGGTTTTATACTCTGAGGTCTTCACAGAGACAGAGGCTGAGTTCCTACAGTACTGTACACATTAATAGCAGATTTTTACTCTGTCACAATCCTCTGCTTCACTGAAATACTGTACTGACTACAACTGACAAGAACTACAGACATGTGTATGTGTTTAGTGTGTGTACATATCATGCATGAAATATGGTTTACAGACCTTACTAGGCTAAGTATGTCTCACATGTTACTTCGGTCATCATGCTATGGTTTGAATTAGGGTGTGTCCATATGATTTTGTTTGTGTTTGTCCATGTGTAAAGGGCGTCACACTGCCTGCTTAGCTCATACCGCTTCCCCCTGATTCAGCTCATACCGAGACTCCAACTATACCCATTTGTAGGAATCTGAAGGTGATATTATCCAAACACTGCCGTGGAGGTGTGAAGTGTGTGAGCACAGTAGACATGACAATGGGAAGGTGTCCCGGTGCTGTGGCTGAGTGAGAGATTGAGGTCGTTCTGCCTCCTGATCTTCAGGAGACGGAAGGAAGGAGGCTGTCAAAGCCTGCCACACGCACACACGCACACACACATTCACACGCACACGCGTACACGCACGCGCACACACATTATTATCTATACATAGTCACTTTGATAACTCTACCTACGTGTACATATTACCTCGACTAACCGGTGCCCCCGCACATTGACTCTGTACCGGTACCCCTGTATATAGTCTCACTATTGTTATTTTACTGCTGCTCTTTAATTACTTGTTACTTTTACTCTTATTCTATTTGTATTATTTTTTTAAACTGCATTGTTGGTTAGGGGCTCTTAAGTAAGCATTTCACTGTAAGGTCTCTACACCTGTATTCGGCGCATGTGACTAATACAATTTTATTTTATTTTATTTGACACACACACAAACACACACAACCATGCACACATGTACACACATGCACTCACGCACAGATAAACACACAGCAAACCATCTAATCATCCTCTCCCCCACACGTCTGAACACTGAAAGGAGATGACATTACTGGGACAGATTCCAATGAAAACAGTTTAATATATAAAGACCTTTTTAATCCTGTTTATCTGACACACCCAGGGGTGAAAAACAACAAACGGTGTTTCAATCATATGTAGCTATTTGAATTCTCTACATAAACTTTACTCTCCACTGCCACTGGCTGCCATCTCCATGTCATTAACTTTGTCAGTTGTGTAATGCAATGAAGTAATGTGAAGACGGAGGCCGATAGAACAAGTCCTAATAGGAAGTATTTATTCATCATCTCCTGATCAATGAGTCTGCTGTGTGTAAAGTTGGCGCTTAAAGATCCAGGTCTGGGTCACAGCACAAGGTTGTTCTGGGCTAAAGGGGGAGAATTAAATGATGTGTCAAACTCAGCTTCTGTCCCTGAGGGAGTTCAGAGGGGCAAAGCTGTGATTTAAACATGAGCAGCCACTTACATCTGCTTACTGTAGTCATTTACATAGAGTGCAGCACTAAGCAGGTCTGAGACCTGTTGGTACCTGCTGTACAGCACCGAAAAGGGCTGGTTTACTACTCAGATACACACTCACTGGTATGGGAGGAACAACTACATTACTGTAGTATCATCAGAACTATGGCAACATGATACACAGTGATTCTTTTAAAATTAAAATGTAATATATGCATCCACGCACGCACACACAAATGCCCTGAGCGGCGCCGGTCTCCAGTAATGCAGTAATGGATGACAGGTATGCTAGATTTCAGAGTGCCTCCCGGGACGCAGGAAGCTAATTAACCTCCCAGCTGGCCTGTTCCCTCCACGCACATCAGCCGCTACACACCAGTATATATAAATATATCTAAAACACGGGCGTACAGGCTGCCGCTCTTAAAGACACCTTCATGGAGAATAAATGACACGCATGGGCTTCTGGATGTCAACACAATAGAGCTCACTGTTCCTGTTGGGGACAATATAGAACAACATGCAGGACAGCACAAGGGCCCTATCCTGATCTCATTTCCTTTGTGGTTAGCTGATATGAGGAGACTGATACACACACAATAGTAGAACAGTCCACATTCCATTACTGTCCACCAGCAACGATCAACACCAAATGAAGATGGGAATGTTAGGAAATATTGTTAGGTCATATATCTTTCCCCTCCCTCTTCACTTAGAGAAGCCAGCAAGTGTATCGGCCTGAGACATTATGGAAAAGAACCTACAGCCTTTTCCCCAGCTACAGTACAGAGCATATTGCTCTCTACTTCCACACACATGATTACAAATCATAGTAGCACCAGTTATTGATGATAGCCATTTGTATTTGTGCTCCTGTGAGCAGCTTTCCCCAGCCAGCCAGCTAGCAGCACATGCCTCCTCGCATGCAGGCAGGTGATTCTAATTGAATCTGCTTATAAATTATAGATAAGAGCTTTCTAATTATTCCGGTTTGTTCCATTCTTTATAGGACCACAATTGAATTGAATGGAAATGGGACATTTCATCAGGAGTTTGAGTTAGGGCGCTTCGCCACAGGCACCGAGGAGAATAGGGATACCAACAGAACCTACCAGAGAATACATCTCTCCAGACCTGGTGTTGGTAGATAGAGATATTGAGGCAGAATAGGGATACCAACAGAACCTACCAGAGAATACATCTCTCCAGACCTGGTGTTGGTAGATAGAGATATTGAGGCAGAATAGGGATACCAACAGAACCTACCAGAGAATACATCTCTCCAGACCTGGTGTTGGTAGATAGAGATATTGAGGCAGAATAGGGATACCAACAGAACCTACCAGAGAATACATCTCTCCAGACCTGGTGTTGGTAGATAGAGATATTGAGGCAGAATAGGGATACCAACAGAACCTACCAGAGAATACATCTCTCCAGACCTGGTGTTGGTAGATAGAGATATTGAGGCAGAATAGGGATACCAACAGAACCTACCAGAGAATACATCTCTCCAGACCTGGTGTTGGTAGATAGAGATATTGAGGCAGAATAGGGATACCAACAGAACCTACCAGAGAATACATCTCTCCAGACCTGGTGTTGGTAGATAGAGATATTGAGGCAGAATAGGGATACCAACAGAACCTACCAGAGAATACATCTCTCCAGACCTGGTGTTGGTAGATAGAGATATTGAGGCAGAATAGGGATACCAACAGAACCTACCAGAGAATACATCTCTCCAGACCTGGTGTTGGTAGATAGAGATATTGAGGCAGAATAGGGATACCAACAGAACCTACCAGAGAATACATCTCTCCAGACCTGGTGTTGGTAGATAGAGATATTGAGGCAGAATAGGGATACCAACAGAACCTACCAGAGAATACATCTCTCCAGACCTGGTGTTGGTAGATAGAGATATTGAGGCAGAATAGGGATACCAACAGAACCTACCAGAGAATACTTCTCTCCAGACCTGGTGTTGGTAGATAGAGATATTGAGGCAGAATAGGGATACCAACAGAACCTACCAGAGAATACATCTCTCCAGACCTGGTGTTGGTAGATAGAGATATTGAGGCAGAATAGGGATACCAACAGAACCTACCAGAGAATACATCTCTCCAGACCTGGTGTTGGTAGATAGAGATATTGAGGCAGAATAGGGATACCAACAGAACCTACCAGAGAATACATCTCTCCAGACCTGGTGTTGGTAGATAGAGATATTGAGGCAGAATAGGGATACCAACAGAACCTACCAGAGAATACTTCTCTCCAGACCTGGTGTTGGTAGATAGAGATATTGAGGCAGAATAGGGATACCAACAGAACCTACCAGAGAATACATCTCTCCAGACCTGGTGTTGGTAGATAGAGATATTGAGGCAGAATAGGGATACCAACAGAACCTACCAGAGAATACATCTCTCCAGACCTGGTGTTGGTAGATAGAGATATTGAGGCAGAATAGGGATACCAACAGAACCTACCAGAGAATACATCTCTCCAGACCTGGTGTTGGTAGATAGAGATATTGAGGCAGAATAGGGATACCAACAGAACCTACCAGAGAATACATCTCTCCAGACCTGGTGTTGGTAGATAGAGATATTTGGCAGAATAGTAGCCAAAGACTACCTGATCACTCCTTAGAGGTGATGATACCTTATTGTTCAGTTTTGAAACAACCATCCACTGGCCCATATTCATGTTTCAGTCAGTACCGGGACGCTGGGCTGGCTCACTGCAACTGATGTGATGTGTGTTAATGTCAGCAGTGGGGATGGAGAAAGGGAATATGGAAATAGTCATATGCAAATGCAAAGGGAGTCTTTATGGGAGTTTGAATGGAGTAGGTGCTTGGCCAATAGGACAGCAAAGCAAGAGCTAACATCAATTTTCCATCTCGTCTCTCATCTAAAGTTTGTGTTTCTAAATCTCTTAAAATAATTTGGCAACAGCACACTGTTTGTTGTGTGTACCAATGCACCTTATTTTAATTCAAATTTGGGGCGAACAAAGGGAGAGCAAGGAAGGCAATACGAGTAGCTGTAGCGAGAGGAGTGAGAGAGAGAGAGAGAGAGAGAGAGAGAGAGGAGAGAGAGAAGGAGAGAAAGATGGAGAGAGAGATGGAGAGAGAGAGAGAGAGAGAGAGAGAGAGAGAGAGAGAGAGAGAGAGAGAGAGAGAGAGAGAGAGAGAGAGAGAGAGAGAGAGAGAGAGAGAGAGAGAGAGAGAGAGAGAGAGAGAGAGAGAGAGAGAGAGAGAGAGAGAGAGAGAGAGAGAGAGGGGGAGGGGGGGGGGTAAGGGCGCAGCAGCAGCAACAAGTCCAATCAGTCACAGAAGAGAGTAATTTGTCTCAGTCAGAGAGGCACTCATTCAATTATTCTGTAACTGTTTACTTTGGTGGAAACAGAGATGCGCCAGCAAGGCACCTATTGATTAATTCGATTTTTATACGCTGCTAGACTAGGACCAAGCTGGCGTGAATAAACAGTTCACACCTAAGACAGTTTGCAACAAGAGAGTGCCCTTAGATGTGGACAATATATGAATATATGGCTAGTAGGTGTAAGTTGAAAGTAAATGAGAGACAGAGCGAGAGAGAGAGAGGGAGAGAGAAAGAAAGAGAGAGAGAGAAAGAGAGGGAGAGAGAAAGAATGAGAGAAGGAGAGAGAGAGTCTCTGTTTCCTCTGTGTGCATGAGTCATACACTGACTGTACAAAACATTAGGAACACCTTTTCTTTCCATGACATAGACTGACTAGGTGAATCCAGGTGAAAGCTATGATCCCTTATTGACATCACTTGTTAAATCCACTTCAGTCAATGTTGATGAAGGGGAGGAGACAGGTTAAAGAAGGATTTTTAAGCCTTGATACAATGGAGACATGGATTGTGTATGTGTGAAATTCAGAGGGTGAATGGACAAGACAACATATGTAAGTGCCTCTGAAAGGGGTATGGTAGCAGTTTGCCAAGAACTGCAACACTGCTGGGTTTTTCACACTCAATAGTTTCCCGTGTGTATCAAGAATGGGGGGTTGAGGTGCAACTCAATATTAGGAAGGTATTCCCAATGTTTAGTATATTCAGTGTATACAATATTGTAAATGTGCATTGTCAAGAGGTACATAACGATGCTATCTGTGTGTTTATGAGAGAGAGCGAGAGAGAGAGAGTTGGGAGATAGAGGGATAGCAAGGGATTGCAGTAAATCGTTAACTTTGAGTACACAGTAAATTGCTGACTCATGGAAAGAACAGGAGCCCAATTACACCCTAGGAATGCCTGGCGCCCCTCCGCCCCTCTGGTGATTGAACTGCTGCTTGGACTTCTCACAGCCATTTGTTATTTCAAGGATTTTTTTTTACGTGTACAAACCCAAAGCAAAACGTGGTCGGTTGTGATGCAGAAAGTAGTGCCGTGACAACCGGCATTTACAGTCCAAATTAAGTCCTCGCTCAGGTTGGCAGTTCTGTGTTTTCTTTGTGTTTGTGCCCTTGCGTTATCTACAAGCTTTTCCATCACATATTCCTCTCTGCAGTAAATAGGTCTCCATCCAAAGCGCCCAACTCGCAAGGTATAACAACTGTAATAATTTAGAGGGCCAGTGCTGGGGAAAGACGACAGAAGCCATTTATTGTGAAAATGGGGACTCCAGTATCGAGATCCCTAATAGCAGGAGAAGGACAGGGAGGAGACTTAAAGTGTAGGAGTGACTGATGACCTTGGAGAAAGGGTTTGTGTCGGGTGAAAAGACCAAAATGTCTGTTTGAGAGAAACATGCTAATTGTATATATTTTTGAGCCTTTCCAACAGTGGGGAAGCACGCCAGCTAAAAGTGAAACAGAATTAGTAGCAAAAGAGGAATAATTGAGTTTTTATGTTTAGTTTTACAAAGGGGAGTGCTGATTTCAATGGAGAGGCTCCTGTGCTGAGATGACAGGTTGGAGGGAGTGGAAGCGTAGGAAAGTAGGTTTGTTCTATGCCAAAAGGAATAAAGAGAGATAGAGGAGAGGATATGGATATAAAGTGGCTGAATGGGGTATACAGATTGGTCCCACTTTGACACAAACAAAATACTAGTTCTGTATTCATCCACAATGATAACTCCATGCCTGAAATTCAGAAACTGCTAGGGTGTGAAAGCTGTGAGTGAGCCCAGATAAGAGCATTGGCTAAAGTCCTTTAAGATGGAGAGTAATGTAATCTGTTGAATGGGACAAAGCCTTAACCTAAAACTAATTTCTCCCTCCATGGCATTGTGCTTTGTCTGCAGAAAAGAGGATTTGTAGTGAGTTCCCGGACACTAAGAGCTAGTGGTGAAGATGAGAGCTATAATTCACATCACACCAGATGCCCAGCCCAGTCGACACACACACACACGCACACACACACACAGGCTGAACCTCAAATCACCCCCTTCACCATTTGCACAAGTGTCCCAAAGCTGAGGGAGTGAAGATTATCAAGGGTGTAGGGGCTAATTAAACCCCCAGATAGACATGAACCAGCAAGGCTGCAGGCTTCAGAGCGAAGTACTATCCTGACATGCACTGCAATATGTTTGGAGTTTATTCAATTACATTTTTTTTAATTGAGAGGCGTGCCTGATTATATTCCACATGTGTTTGTTTATGTCTGATTTCGAAACTTGACACAAATACCTCCCAAATTAAATATTTAACTCTTACTGAGGTTTATATCTTGTAAAACGACAGGAGGGATTTGTTCATTTGACTTCCATGCTTGTTTTATTATTTAAAAGTGGAACATGAATTGCATCATTCAAGTCAGGAGTGTGTCCAAAAGTTGATGGGTTCATTCATCTCCTCGCCACTCTCTGGAAGTCACCCTCAGAGTTTCATCAGCAACACGTGACAACGGAGCGAGTTGGTAGGGGGAAGGGGGTTGTTTGGGATTCTCCGTCACACCAAGAGGTCCCTCACCTCTGGTCTACTTCCTCATTCATTGCTCTTCAGCTGGTGCTCCATATCAGTTTCTTTAGGACACCCAGTGCAGCTCTTAGGTAGTATGGTCACAAGTGACACAGACCTTGCTGTATGTTCAGAGACACAGGAACAGTGGAGGAGGTAGGGAGAAGGGAGTAGTTAGTTAGGCAGTGGGTAGACACAGTCTCCATGATTCACTGACTCAAGACCAGACCACTGAGAACACAGACAGAATGGAAGCAGAACAGAACAGTTAAAGCCAGACTATCAAGGACAACTGGACTAAATGCCTCATACAGTCTAGGCTGTAAGCTGCCTTAAATAAATACTGCTATTATAGAATTGTACTTTTCACTATTGAGAATAAATGTGTAATTACATGTATCCACACAGTTCAGGGTAATGGAACAATAATAGGTAGGAAATGAGAAGGACGGCCACATTCATGAACCTGCTAATAACTTCCTGACCTCTCAGCAGCAGAAATAACATATACAGTGGTTCTGTCCTTCCTCCATCCCTGAGGAACAAAGGAGGTGTGCGTGCGTGCGTGCGTGCGTGCGTGCGTGCGTGCGCCTGGGTCCTGGAAGTGTAGTGGAAGGTGGACATAAATTATAGGAAATTTGATCAGAAGTGATGGAATGCTGAATATGAGATGAATCATTAATGTTTTAAAGGACTCTAATGAAACATTCCAATTATTAATAGTAGCTATTGCTGAAAAGTTCAAAGCATGATGAGGAAATATTAAACTTTCAGTTGGATTTTGGTATTTGGTAATTCATGTAATAATCAGGTTTACTGCAGCAGGTATTTGCTTAATGAATGTCTAGCTGTTTCCAGATGTGCTTAATAATGAAACAATAATGTCATTTCAGATAGCCCTTTCTGTCAGACTTCAGTCCTAGCCCCGAGGCTTAGGGGACTCACCACCCCTCATACACATCTGAGCATTATGCTGTGCATATTCTGAGCAGAGGCAATAGCAGCCACATCACTGTGGAAACCAGACTTGGCTGGGAGGGGATCTATCAGCATGGAAACCAGACTTGGCTGGGAGGGGATCTATCAGCATGGGAGCAGGGGAGGAAAACAAACTCATATGCAAAACAGAGGCGGGCAGAAATAAATATAAAAAGTCACAGACAGTAAATCTTTGATGAGTCTCAAACTATTCCTCTTTCGGCAGGAAGGCTTTGGGGTATTTTAACCAGTGTGTTGTTGTTGTTTTTCCGTCTTGGTGAGGCCTGGGTTGATTTACTTCATTAGATGATGGGGAAAATGAAAAGAATGAATAGAAGAGTTTGGAGGCAGAGGAACTGAGGGAACAAGGGGATGTGTAGGGGAGAATCATTCACAGCAGGAGACAGACGCAAAGTGTGTGATCACGTGGGTCTGCATATCTCTTCTCCCTCCCCACCCCCCATACTTAGGCAGCCTGTGTTTCACGTGTGTTTGGTGGGTGTTTGTTTCCGTGTTTGTGTTTTCACCACACGGTACTGTATAGGTTTTCTGCACTTCGTTTATTTGTTTTGTAATTCAGTGTTCAGTTTTCGTTATATTAAATCATTATGAACACTAACCACTCTGCGTATTGGTCCGATCCGTCTCGCCTCTCCTCGTCCGAGGAGGAGGACGAATATGAAAGCCGTTACAGAATCAATTATTTTGTTCGGAAACTATAGAGGACAGAGACTATGCCTTCATATCAGTCAAACAGCATAGAAGATGTTGCCTTTTGCAGTTACAGTATCTTGACAACCAAGGCTTTATCCTCTCATGTACTATTTCATGTGGGCCAGTATTCCCATAAACCACCATGTACTGTATATGCCTGTAACATGAATAAAGACCCCGGTAACAGTGACAACAACTCCGTTCCTTATCAAGTCTCATGGTTGTACAGTTGCGGATCCTGTCTGCCTTAGAGCAACACCCAGATCTATTTTCTGAACCCCGGAACGCAGAGATGAAAGTATGTCAGCTTGTTGACGCAGAACAGTGAGGATAATTATTTATACCCAGGCACATATGGGACTACTTCACTCAGCAGCTCCGAGCCCCAAATGCAACCGACTCACCCATCTCCCTCCTCCAGTCCAAACAAACATCCTCTCACTCAACCCCCCACCAAACACACAACGCTCTATCTGCTCGTTGTACTGTAGAACGCCATGGGTCCTTTACTCATCTTTCAGCAGCCCTGATCTAGTCCTAATATCCGCTCTCCCTCCTTGAAAACGTTATTTTTGTAGTGTCAGAATGGGTCTCTCCATCCAACGAGTGTGAGTTACATAAAGCCCAGTGCATTCAGTGGATATTACACAGCTTTGGTGTTTATCCTCGGACAAAGAGGCTGCAGAATAAGAGGGAAATTGAAGTGCTTAGTGGGTCTACTGAGAGGACCCTTAGCCAGGACACAAATTACCTCACTCTGCTCTGAACTAACATGGAGAGAGCTGTCCTGAAATGAGGCATAATTAGAAGCCACTTCATTACAGTGCATCTCTAACTGAAATACTAGAACTTCTCTGATTGGGTGACATATATGAATGTGCTTAACTCGAAAACATGTGGGATTTGATCGGTTGACAAACGGTTGGTGCCGAAAAAGTACATGAATTGACTGGCATGTACCATTTTCTGTAGTCAGAAGCATTAACACTGAGTTGACCACAGTCTAATTTCCTACATACAGTGAAAGTGCCCAGATATACTGTAGGTCTGTCTGCAGTGTTACAAGGCAGATCACAGCACACACCTGCTGTCCACTCAAAATAATGGTGAGTTTGATGCTTTTCACAGTCCAGCTTGCCAAGCAGTTTGTCTCATATGATCACTTTATGTTCATTTAAAGAAACGAAATAGCCGAGACGTTTTGAACAACTGTTTCACTCCCTCCCCCATGCAGTTCCTTTTCCCAGAAACAACTTAGGTCTGGGCATCCCTCCATCCCTCCTGACACGCATTCACTCACACACACACAGAGATAGAGACAGAGACACACACTCACACACAGAGCCACAGCACACGGCCACTCTACCCAGACTGCTCTACTCCCCTCGCCATCGCTGCCAGACAAACTAGTCCTCCCCAGGCGAGAGCTGGCCTGTCTCATCAAACTAGCTAGCAGTAGAAATCCCCAAATCTCACTCTCTGCTTTCTCGTTCAATTGAACTTGGTGTCAGAAAATAACACATTTACCTTCTCGAAAAACGTCAGCTCCTCAATTTACACTATATATTCAAAAGTATGTGGACACCCCTTCAAATTAGTGGATTCGGCTATTTCAGCCACAACCGTTGCTGACAGGTGTATTAAATCGAGCACACAGCCATGCAATCTACATAGACAAACATTGGCAGTAGAATGGCCCAATGTGGCACTGTCATAGGATGCCACCTTTCCAACAAGTCAGTTCCTCAAATTTCTGCCCTGCTAGAGCTTCCCCGGTCAACTGTAAGTGCTGTTATTGTGCAGTGAAAAAGGTAGAGGAGAAACAACAGCTCAGCCGCAAAGTGGTAGACAACACAAGCTCACAGAATGGGACCGCCGAGTGCTGAAGCGCGTAGCTCTTCGGTTGCAACAGTCACTTCCGAGTTCCAAACTACCTCTAGGAGCAACGTCAGCACAATAACTGTTTGTCAGGAGCTTCATGAAATGGGTTTCCATGGCCAAGCAGCCGCACACAAGCCTAAAATCACCATGTGCAATGCCAAGCGTCGGCTGGGGTGGTGTAATGCTCGCTGCCATTGGACTCTGGAGCAGTGGAAACGCGTTCTCTGGAGTGATCATTCACGTTTCATCATCTGGCAGTCCGACAGACGAATCTGGGTTTGATGGATGCCAGGAGAATGCAACCTGCCCCAATGCATAGTGCCAACTGTAACGTTTGGTGGAGGAGGAATAATGATCTGGGGCTGTTTTTCATGATTCAGGCTAGGTCCTTTTGTTCCAGTGAAGGGAAAATCTTAACACTACAGCATGCAATGACATTCTAGATGATTCTGTGCTTCCAACTTTGTGGTAAATGTTTGGGGAAGGCCCTTTCCTGTGTGGAAGAACTTGACTGGCCTGCACAGAGCCCTGACCTCAACCCCATCGAACGCCTTTGGGATGAATTGAAAATGCCGACTGCAAGCCAGGCCTAATCGGCAAACATCAGTGCCCAACCTCACTAATGCTCATGTGGCTGAATGGAAGCAAGTCCCCGCAATAATGTTCCAACTTCTGTTGGAAAGCCTTCCCAGAAAAGTGGAGGCTGTTATAGCAGCAAAGGGGGGACCAACTCCATATTAATGCCCATGATTTTGGAATGAGATGTTTGACAAGCAGGTGTCCACACACTTTTGGTCCTGTAGTGTATCTTTCTTAAACACCGCTATGTTGCACTGCAGCTCTTCCCAGTTTGAGGATAGAGGGAGGCGTTAAAAGAGATGGATAAGATGGGCAAAGATTTGAGAAAGATATTTAGTGAAAATAAAAAGGCGGTTATTAAGCCAACAGTGTTGGAGACACGGGCCTCTCCAGCAGCAGCATGGAGCCAGAGAGTTGGACTACTGAGTAAGATAATGTTGGCCTAAATCCACATTTAGTGTAAATATGCTGATGTGGATTCTGTATTCGTGTTCTCTGTAACGTCTTGTTCGTGTGCCTGGGGATGGCAAGTCCAAACACATTAAGCTTGTTAAGATAGACAAGCAATGTTGCTAACAAATTGTACATTTAGCACCGTTCTGGAGAAGCTGAAACACATGTTGGGTCGACTCTTTGTGGTCAAATCTTTGACAAAAACCGGCAGGGAGAGTTTTGTGCTGAAGCTTGAAGAGCAGTGACTGCAGATAAGGTTTGCTGGATCAGAGTTCTCCAACTTATCTCACCTTGTATCTCTGCTCTCTCCCTCTCTCTGGGACTTCTGCAGCAGGCTTTGCAGCCAAGAAGGAAGTCATTTTCTGATGATTCATCTTTCTGTCCCTCTCTTTCTCTGCTTTCTGTCTGAAAGCAGTGGTCCTCCTGGCCCCTGTCACTTAAAATCCGCTCCCTCTCCCTCTCTCTTCCTCCCTCCTGGGTGAATGACCCCTTCATTCCCTTTCTGCTTGTCTATGACTGCTGAAGATAGAGCTGGTGAAAAGAAACAGACCAAGCCAGGATGAAGGTTGCTACTGCGTCTCCCTACCAGGGGCTGACATTTATATCCATGCAAATGTATCACAACTTTGGCCCACCGCAGCACACAATATTGGATGGCAGGCAAGTCAAAATTGACTGCAACCACAGACATATTGCGGATGAGAAGCTGTGTGTGTGTGTGTGTGTGTGTGTGTGTGTGTGTGTGTGTGTGTGTGTGTGTGTGTGTGTGTGTGTGTGTGTGTGTGTGTGTGTGTGTGTGTGTGTGTGTGTGTGTGTGTGTGTGTGTGTGTGTGTGTGTGTGTGTGTGTGTGTGTGTGTGTGTTCGTGTGAGACGTGGGTGTTTTGCATTTGAATCAAAAATACAGGAGCCTCTTCATAAAGAGCTGATTCTTGTAACTGTAAAAGGAACAAGCAAAGTGGCCGTGGTTAACCACGGTACTAAGACATATTTATGAATCTATTTGAATAGCAGGATGTAATGTCGCAAAGTTCCCTCCATCAAACATTTGTTAGCATATTCTTTGCTGCGTTGAGGAAATTGTCAGGGGTCCCTTGGGACTTCATAAATAGTGCAGCAGGTCACTGTGGAAGCATCTATAATGTGTTTATCAGAGGTGAAGTCAGCACTAACAGGCAGTACGACTCCAACAAGAGCTAGGTGTTTATGTACACAGAGCTGGAACTGTCAGGACTAATACAGTACCTCCCACCAAACTCGTCTCAGAGCCTAGGGAGTGTTTTCCACTCCATCTCTTGAGATAATAAAAACACAGATTATATTAATTTTCTGTCAGGTTCTACCCACACTCTGTGCATCACTGTGATTGATTTTCAGCTTATTCGCTACAGTGATACGATCAGCCCGGGGCTTCAGAGAGGAGGAATCAGAGGTGGTTCTACCAACAGATTAATGTCTGTGTGTGTGACAGTGTGGATTCTGTCTCTCCCACACAAAGCAATGTTCCGGCTGATGTTGACATTCAAGGTGTCACGCATTCACTGAGAAAAGCTCATAAATCCCCCCCCCCCCCCCCAGTATATGTGGATACTGCAGGGAGAATGCAAACAGTCAAGAAAGAGGAGGACACATTTCTCTGACAGCCAATCTATCTGACATCATTGAACATGCTTCCTCCCTGGTTGTAGAACCACACTTACAAACAATCCCTGTCAGCCATACAGCATATACAAAAGGACACAGTGCTGAAGTTTTAACCGTATTGATTTGAACCACATAATGGATGCTACTGGTGGTAAGAAAGTCATTCACCTGCCCTTTCAAAGTGTGGCTGACTGGGCAGAACTAGTGTCTAACTAACTAACCTGTTTCTGCTGCTACAACGCTGTTCAGTCAAGTCGTTATTAACCAGAAGCTAAGTAAAAGTCAACATGGTCTGCCTGATATCCCTGCATAGTCCCGAACAATACTGTATAAAGGCTTTATGAAGTATTCATAAGCACTATAGAGATACCTTCAAAGCAAGGTCATACTTTTGTACATTCATGGTGATAAAAGATCCTTAGTAAGGACTCCCTACAGCTGGTGTTTGCTCTGCTGCATTCATAACAGCACCGATGAAATCTCAGCTTGGTGAGAAATGCCGATATTATGGACTGCTTGTTGCCTTTTCCTCCACATCCCTCCCTCCCCCTCCTCCCCCCCCCCTCCTCCCCCTCTCCCAGGCAGGCAGGCAACAGTGGGCTCTCTCTCTCAGGCCCGTGGCCCATCAGTCCAACCCAAAGCATAGCTCTGAGGGGCCATCCATCACAGGGCCCGCCCCGCAGCCAGGGGATAGATTTCCGCTTCCCCGGCCCACTCATCAATCACCACGGGCTCCCCTGCATACCCAAGCAGCACAGAGAGGATAGGGTGGGAAAGACCAGGTAATGTCACAACTACTAGTACGAACCTGCCAGGCAGCTTCCACTAAGGTGATAAACATATACAGTACATACAGAACACTGCTTCTGAGGAGACCTCCATGAAAAACGGGATAAACCAGCATCTGAAGAGGACTTGCATTTCTGTACACTATTCCATTTTTGCTTTGGACTAAATGTATACCAAGTATTTATACTGTCAAACTCCACCACGGTTGGAGATCTTCTCGCTAACTGTCCAAAATGGGATTCTGTGATCAATGCAGTGAGTGAAAACGGGTGGAACCAACTGACTGATGCAAGGAAGAGAGAGACCTGAGACAGTGCACACTACAGTGATGATAAGAAAGAAAAGGAGGGCGCTGACGCAACAGGATAGAAAGAGCAAGATATGGGGAATGGGGGCAAAAAAACAAAGCTGCTGTGGGGGTTGTGGGTTACACCACTTCAGCACATCAACGGTAGTGGAGGGAGAGGGAACATATAAACAGTACTTACTGTATTGAGTATGAGTCCAGCTGCTTCTGGTACTGCTGCTGCTACAGGCACACTTGCAATTAAAACCTCTAATGAATCAGAGCTATTTAAAGAATCACATTCATCCCCCTCGGCAGGCAGAGCAGGCAGGCAGACAATCAGAGAGCAGGCAGGCAGACAACCAGAGAGCAGGCAGGCAGACAGACAACCAGGAAGCAGGCAGGCAGACAACCAGGCAGGCAGACAGACAACCAGAGAGCAGGCAGGCAGACAACCAGGCTGGCAGACAGACAACCAGGCAGACAACAAGGCAGGCAACACAGAGCAGACAACACAGAGCAGACAACACAGAGCAGACAACACAGAGCAGACAACACAGAGCAGACAACACAGAGCAGACAACACAGAGCAGACAACACAGAGCAGACAACAAGGCAGACAACACAGAGCAGACAACACAGAGCAGACAACACAGAGCAGGCAAGAGGGAAAGATGAATGTTCTCTCTAATTTACCTTATCTCCCTCCATCCCCCACTTTTTAGTTCTGCTGTTCTCGGTTTTCTTTCAGAGGCCTAGCAGCTGCTTTCAGAATGATTGCATAACGAGAGATTGTATATGCATTTGTTTGAGGAAAGGGCTGGCCCAGAGCATAAAGATGTGGACTATTATAAGCAGAGCAAAGTTTGATGTTTGTTTGTTTACAGATCCAGCATAGCATTCTCAGAATTGCATAGTGTTCTGGAAATCCATCGTGCAATACAGTACATGGTCTCTATGATTGAGAATCCACTGACTGAAGTTCCAACCCCACACACAGCTGTACCAAAAACCTGAAGCTTTTCTATATTTTCTCCAGGAAAATGGAACTGATGGTGGACCTGGTTGTTGAATCTTTGATCACCAGCGCTGTGCTCGACACAGACATAATATCTTGTTTTGTTGGAACATGCAGGAATAAAGAGCGAGTGCGATAGTAACAGGCTGATGGTGGCTGACGGAGACAGATTTCTACTGGAGATAGTTACAGAGGATCAGCTTGTTACTCATAATATCTACAGTGTATATATTCCCATGTAGCTCTACATTTACAGTGACTGATCAATAATCGTCAGTTATCGGTTGTTTAATGGATACTCCGATATTTAACAGCTACCGTGAGGTTGTACTCTTTACCTATGAATTCAAAAGCTCCTGCGGGTGATGCTCCATGATCTGCCCTGACACAAACACTCCCTATCTATATAATGAATATGAACTGGGTGGGTTGAGCTTATTAAATATAAAAGCACTAAACCTCTCTCTAAAAGCTTCACTTATACAAATGTTTTACTTGAACCCTAAATGGTCCTCAAGTAGGTTACTAAGAATAGCTCATCCATTGTTTAAAAATTGCCTTTTTGCCTTTGTGCAGATTGACATGTCTCATTTTCCAAAGTATCTCTCTTTTTCAAACAATCATTGCAGGACTGGCTACAATTTCAATTTCCTCCCCCTGAAAAGATAGAAATATTATGGCTGAACTCAAATGTGCTGGTTGATAAAATACCTGTATTTATGGAAAAGGGTATTTTGTTGTTAAATGATATTATAAATTGGAACGGTAGAGATGTCTTTCATGGAGTTATCAGAATTATATGGGAAGGTCTGCTCAATCCAAGATTACAACCAATTGTTACAGCATTTACCCCCAAAATGGAGGAGGTAGGTGGCAGTGGGAGGAGGTAGGTGGCAGTGGGAGGAGGTAGGTGGCAGTGGGAGGAGGTAGGTGGCAGTGGGAGGAGGTAGGTGGCAGTGGGAGGAGGTAGGTGGCAGTGGGAGGAGGTAGGTGGCAGTGGGAGGAGGTAGGTGGCAGTGGGAGGAGGTAGAAGGCAGTGGGAGGAGGTAGGTGGGAGGAGGTAGGTGACAGTGGGAGGAGGTAGGTGGCAGTGGGAGGAGGTAGGTGGCAGTGGGAGGAGGTAGAAGGCAGTGGGAGGAGGTAGAAGGCAGTGGGAGGAGGTAGAAGGCAGTGGGAGGAGGTAGAAGGCAGTGGGAGGAGGTAGGTGACAGTGGGAGGAGGTAGGTGAGAGTGGGAGGAGGTAGGTGAGAGTGGGAGGAGGTAGAAGGCAGTGGGAGGAGGTAGAAGGCAGTGGGAGGAGGTAGGTGGCAGTGGGAGGAGGTAGGTGGCAGTGGGAGGAGGTAGGTGGCAGTGGGAGGAGGTATGTGGCAGTGGGAGGAGGTAGGTGGCAGTGGGAGGAGGTAGAAGGCAGTGGGAGGAGGTAGGTGGCAGTGGGAGGAGGTAGAAGGCAGTGGGAGGAGGTAGAAGGGAGTGGGAGGAGGTAGAAGGCAGTGGGAGGAGGTAGGTGGCAGTGGGAGGAGGTAGGTGACAGTGGGAGGAGGTAGGTGACAGTGGGAGGAGGTAGGTGGCAGTGGGAGGAGGTAGGTGGCAGTGGGAGGAGGTAGAAGGCAGTGGGAGGAGATAGAAGGCAGTGGGAGGAGGTAGGTGGCAGTGGGAGGAGGTAGGTGGCAGTGGGAGGAGGTAGGTGACAGTGGGAGGAGGTAGGTGACAGTGGGAGGAGGTAGGTGACAGTGGGAGGAGGTAGGTGACAGTGGGAGGAGGTAGGTGACAGTGGGAGGAGGTAGGTGACAGTGGGAGGAGGTAGGTGACAGTGGGAGGAGGTAGAAGGCAGTGGGAGGAGGTAGGTGACAGTGGGAGGAGGTAGGTGACAGTCTGAGGAGGTAGGTGGCAGTGGGAGGAGGTAGGTGACAGTGGGAGGAGGTAGGTGACAGTGGGAGGAGGTAGAAGGCAGTGGGAGGAGGTAGGTGACAGTGGGAGGAGGTAGAAGGCAGTGGGAGGAGGTAGGTGACAGTGGGAGGAGGTAGAAGGCAGTGGGAGGAGGTAGGGAACTGGTCTGTCTGCCCAGTATAAAGGATCAAAGCTGACGGAGGAATAAAAATACCAGTTTCATCTGAGGACCAGGATGTTGTGAGCTGTGTCGTACAGATTGCAAAATAGTTGGGAGGAGATTTTTGGTGTACTGATTCCATGGCACAGGGTGTATGAGTCGATATATAAAACGACGCAAGAGTCAAGACTTTGTGCTTTTCAGCTAAAATGATTGTACAGAATTCTTGTCACCAACAAAATGTTGAATATCTGGGGCATCGCAGCTCTGCAGATTTTGTTGTGTGGATACAGAATGAATAGACCATTTGTTCTGGTATTACCCTCAGGTAGCCTGTTTCTGGTCTCAGGTTCAGGCATGGCTGAAAAAGCATAATATGAATCTAAATTGTTGGCAGATCTGGAGAGAGCTGGTCAATCAATTACTAATATACTAATACTCTGAGTGAAAGTATTTATCTTCAGCTCACAATCTGTGGATTCTATTTGATTAGATAGACTCAAATTGTATGTTAAACATCACAGGATAGTTGAAAGATATACATTGCGTAGAAATCCGAAGAGGGTGGCCAGCAGAAATAGGTGGGATGGGCTGAGCGACGCTGAGGGTTGGGATGTGGAATTGGAGACAAGTGCGAGTGGAGTTGTTGGGCAGAGGATAGCATGACGGTCAAAGATAAAAGTCAACAACAAAAAAAGTCTAAAATATTTACAAAATAAAGTATGTTTGAATGACACTGAGGGGCAGTATTGTTACAGCCAATGCCTGTTTCCCTGAGGCTCAAGTGTTCGCAGACATGCATATACACACACTCTCATTCAAATGTGCACATAAACGAACACACACACACACACACATGTAAAAAGTGCCATTAATGCACTCAAACATATTCAGTTGGCCTTGCTGTTATGATTTGTGTTGTCCTTGATGTCTTTTTGTTTTTTGTATTATTGTTTTCTATTTTCCTTTGTCTTACTCTTTTTTCTCTTTTGTTCATTTTGTTGGTGCATTGGGGCATGGGGCGGAGGGTCTTGGAATGGAATTATTGTATTGGGGGGGTTGAGGGGCAGCTCATGGGGAACTGTGGGGGAACTTGTAGGGCTGGTGGCCTGGCGATCGGGAGTTTGGGCCGGTGGCTGAGAGTGACAAACATCTCTAGAGAGTGACAAACATAGTAACCATGGCACAATACACTTATTGAGTAGGTATCTTCACATGTACCTACGGTTTCCTCGTAAGTGAAGCCTGTTTTGTTAATTTTCTCTGACAATTCAATCTACATCCTAACATGAAACTAAATCTATTGAATTCCCATGAAGAACTCATCCATCTCAAGGAGAGCAAACATCTACACTTAATGCACACATGGACATCTGAGAGCATGAACATCAGTGTTGACATTGAGCCCAAGTACATCAAATGCACACACATCGACACAAATCCCTTATGCAAGCAGATCGCCTATCATACATTACCTAGTAGATCTCCAGCTATCTCTGGTCGTGTCTCTCCTATTTACTTTTCCTCTGCCTTGCCACTACATCTCTTGTTCCATCAGTCTCACATGCCTGTTGAGGAATCCACCATCCCTTCCTGTCATTTAGTCGTTGAACATCTTATTTTTAGAGGAAGAAGGGATCATTCAGTTTGTTTTAAGCACAGGAGCTTTTCCTGCTCTCCCACCTTATTGATTGATTAATAATGTCTTGAGTAGATGTATTGTTAGCACCTTTTCATAGAAAGAGCAGAACAGGGAAGTAAGATTGATAGGATTTTGTTGACTGTTTGTCCAGAGGCATTGGTGCAATAGGCTTAGGCTACATGAGAACACAGACTACAGGTTGGCACTCTGCCCATGTCGAGCACCCTTATCTCTGACAAGCGCTGCTGCATGCAGGGAGAGATTTTAAATAACAGAAGTTTTTAAATATTAGGCTATCCCTTGACATTCAGAGGGCAAACAACCGGATGTTCCTTTCTGATTGGAGGATGCCTACACCGTATAGCTTATCTGCTTGGTTTCTTAAAGCCACAGTCTAAGTCTTCCAGTGCCTAGTTTGAACAAAGAAAATAAACTTGCACCATCCCAAGAAATTCAGAGCACAGCCCAAAGTTTCCCACCTAGTGGAGCGATTCAACCTCCCACCTCAACAGTGAGGACAGTCATCATTAATGCATCAGTAATGACAACAGAGGAACCATCGGACCGTTTATCAGTCGCGGTGAGGATGGCTTCTTTACAGGAGCGGCTGATGCCGTTACCCAGGCAACCCCAATGCAAAGACAGGCAGTTTTATGGACCATCTGACCTTTATCGTTCCGGAGAGTAAGACTAGTGCATACAAATGACCAAGCTCAATCAACTGACCGGTTAACGCTGCCCGGTGGTCACTTGGCCTTGAGCAAAGCAGCAAGCCAATTAGGTGTTAGAAAGGTATCATTTCCTCTGTGAGGGCCCCCATACAGAGCATCATTATTATTTTTGTTAAAAACTGACAGATCGAAACCCCCCAAAAAATCAATCAGTTGTTGAAGGACTTTTAGATCAGTGAAAAAGTCCTCGTTTTGATCAAGCAGAGGCCAATGTTCGGAATGAGCGCATTGTGATTAGTAGGACATGCGTGAAAATCACCTCTGTAGCTGGTATGTTTTCAAGTGAATAGGTGTTAATGATGCATGTAAATGATTGTACATAATAATAAACAAGTTTAGGAAGGCTTAATAAATTGTTTGAATACCCTGCTGAGAGAGAGCAGGATAGAGGACAAGGCTGTTGGATATCAGATCACAAGAAATTATACACTACAGCAATAGTGCCATCTGCTGTGACTCTGCTATACAGGGGTTCAACAAGGGTTCTTCTAAGATCCTCAAAGTCCTTTGAAGAACTTTAGTGTTCTTGACACTGAAAATTGCCCCCAAATGTTTCTTCCAAGAACCCTATAGGAGGTGGGGTTCTTTGAGGAACCTCCTTAGTTGTTGGGGGTTCTTGCAGGAACCTAACTGCCCAACAGAAACATTTTGATTTTAATTTGAAAGGACAAGGGCAGTCACTTAACTGAAAAATGTAAGGATCTCCTCAATTTAAGGTAAGGTTTGTCCCCTGTATGTTCTAAATTGATATTGTTTTATGATTATACCATCTATCTTTTTATATTTGTGCAAATCTTTCTAAAACAGAAAATGGACAATTTAATGGATATCAATCAACAAAGAGGTAAGAATATGTAGGTTATAAGAATATGTTGAAGGCTAGCTGTATTGGGTGCAGATGACTGAACTGCTAATTTTTGTGTCTGCAGGAATACAGACGAGGAGGCATACAAAGGTATGTCAATTGGTATGCAGATCAAATGTGGCATCCTCCTCCCTTACCTCTTTAATGAATACCCCATAGGCCTCTACATTATGGACAAGGTATGTGTATGAAAACCATTAACACAAGTTTTTTTAAATTCACATTTACCACAAACCAAGGTATGAATACCTGTCATTTGCATGTTTTGTTAATCATCTGTATAATTACTATTTTTGGGATTCACAGACTTCACCCTCCCTACACCTCTGATGAATATAACAGGAAGCCTGTTCGATCACCATACACTGAAAAATCATTCTGGCTATGGATACACATTAACCATTTGGGGCGGCAGGTAGCCTAGTAGTTAGAGCATTGGGCCAGAGACTGAAAGGTTGCTGGATTGAATCCCCGAGCTGACAAGGTAAAAATCTGTCGTTCTGCCCCTGAACAAGGCAGTTAACCCACTGTTCCCCGGTAGGCTGTCATTGGAAATAAGCATTTGTTCTTAACTGACTTACCTAGTTAAATAACGGTTATAACATTAACACGCCAGAGGACTTGGGGTTCTGCTGAGTTTGCCTCATTTACATTTTTTTATTCTGCTTTGCCACTAACATCATAATAAACACTGATAATAATATTTTAGTTGTGTATTATTATTAATAATAATAGTAACAGGGGAGGGGAAGGGGGTAGTTAAAAAATGTACCCCAAAAGGTTCTTTGAGGATCTTATAGGGCTTCTCCAGTTTCAATATGAAGAACCCCTAAGGATCCTCCAACAGCCTTTCCCTTTAAGAGTATGTACATGCACTTGATATTTCTAGACATTTTCTCATGTCATTCAACTGCATCTTATTTCTTGGGGACCAACTTGCTCGCTTATAAATAATACAACGGTTGGCTCTACGCCAGACAAACATTAGCAATAAAAAAAAGCCATGAATAAATGATACAACCACTTGAACTTTGAAATGCGTGTTACATTTATTAGTCTTAAAAACTGAAGACATTTGCATGTTAGGTATATACACAATGCTTTCAACCAGAAAGGCACCTGGACATACGAGTGAGTTTTTACATTAGGAATATTCCCGCGTGGCTCAAAACTGGAGCGTCTATTAAACTCCAGACAAAATGGACACATTCACCTCACGAAGATACACATCTGCTCTCAACTTCTCAATCTTTATTCATCAGGTTAAAAAGCTAATAAGACAATAGTGGTGTAGTGATAGCTAAAATATATTATTTTATAACATAAATATGATAGTCTTAACGTTGCACATATTCTGTCTGCAACTATTTATTGGTATCGCTCTCACCTCTGGATACAGACAGTCCACCGTGTTTGCAGGGAAAAGTACAAATGGGAGTTAACTCCTATGATATAAACCAAAACATGCCTTAAACTTTAAATGTAGCAACTTACACATACTTAATAAATTATATTCTCAATACAAACAACTCATTATTTACCATTCAGAATCAAGAGCTATAAAAGAGCTCTCGTATAGGCCATTTATGTCGATGGCTTGAAACTGAGCTGTAGTGAAGATACGGCTGTGATTGTCTGAAACATTTCTTTATTCCCATCAGTATGTGCGTGTCTCTCTAAGGGGGCTTTACTGTCAGTCTTTGGCCTTGTGGGTGGCTAATCTATTTATACCTCAGAGCACAAGAAAATAAAGTCACGCTAACTGGTGAGTATATCTGATCTGAATAGTGGCTGTCAACAGGGCTTTCCTACTGAAATGTAGTGCCCATAGATCTGTGTTGAGACCCTTCCTTTATCTGAGCAAATGTTCCTTGTCCAAAACGCCATGTGCAAGTATGAAGAAGAGCAAGAATGTGATCAGTTTACATTCTGGCTGCATGGGAGTGATAGAGAGAGCAGGTTATGCTTACTAATGTGTCAGATAAACATCCTCTTAATCCTGGCTCCTGTTCAGTAGGGCACACTGTAGCACTGTGTTCTCATTGGACAAGTTCAGGTAGTACCTCTGTTTCACTCGGTTTCAAAATGTTTTATCCTTACTGAACACAACCCTGATATCAAATGCTCCAGTACAGCACTTCTAATCCTTCTCTCACTGTGAAAAGGAGAAGCCTTCCCACAGTGAGGTGAGGGCATATGGACATGTTGGTTGGTGCCTCATTCTAATCTATATCATCAGTCCTGCTATGATATCCACTACTAAACCACAACCACAAACGCACTGTGATAATATCAAGGAGAACTACGATGAAAATGTGTGGCTTGTGGTAAGTATAGTGACCTGGTACAGACATGCAAGCCAGGAGGAGCCAAAAGCACAATTGACTGCATCTTCTCTGGCCAGCAGGGGAAAGAAATCATGGGTGCGTTTCTGTGAGGAAATCAAAGTGACTCGATTGGCCCTAGTAGTCTCCTTACGGACACCCAGATGGTCCTGCCCACAGTGCTTTTTTTCTCTTTCTGATTGGTCCCATGAGAGAGCTGCCACAGTATTTTGGAATCATCATCAGTGATGATTGGCCGTTCCCTCAGGCCTCGTGTGGGTGGGATGGGTGTCGGGTCACTTGCTGATGCTGATGCTGACGTAGGATGTTGGGATGTAGCCCTCGTTCCCGTTGGCCCTGCGGACCCTGGTCCAGCCGTCACCTTTATCCTCCTCCACTACAGACAACACCTCCCCCTCCTGCATGGTGATGGTCCCCTCACTGGCACCTAGCAGGGACATGACAGCATGTTACACTATCGCCATGTACAAGTAAGTGTGTTATACAATATTAGTGTTGAGTACATTGGTGTCATTGTGACCCATCCACAACTACCTGGAAAGTTGTACATGGCTGTACATTGGCCGATGGGAGCGGCAAGTTCCTCCTCCTCCTGCTCCTCAAAGTCGTCGTCAAACTCGGCGTAGATGGCCTGAGAGGGATCCGGGGTGCCTTCTTCAGAGTGGGTTCCGTCAGGGCTGGAGGGAGAAACACACATATGCTTAATAATAAATATAGATATATGACTACAGTACATTTACTGACAGCCATAAGTGAAGTCTCAGCGTCTGGTTTCTAACCTGTATGGTTCGTTGTTGTTGGAGTGAGACCTGTAGCTCAACGCATCCTCTGGTAACGTATCTCTCCTGAGCATTGAATCCCCTCGCCTTCCTGCCTCTGTCAACCATGACTACGAAACAAAGCACGGAGGAAATATGCCATTGTTTCCTATAGATTGTGCTCGTGACAGATAGGATCACAACTTTATTTTAAGAATGTGAAATGTCAGAATAATAGTAGAGAATGATTTCAGCTTTTATTTCTTTCATCACATTCCCAGTGGGTCAGAAGTTTACATACACGCAATTAGTATTTGGTAGCATTGCCTTTAAATTCTTTAACTTGGGTCAAACGTTTTGGGTAGCCTTCCACAATAAGTTGGGTGAATTTTAGCCCATTCCTCCTGGTAACTGAGTCAGGTTTGTAGGCCTCCTTGCTCACACATGCTTTTTCAGTTCTGCCCACAAATGTTCTATGGGATTAAGGTCAGGGCTTTGTGATGCGCACTCCAATACCTTGACTTTGTTGTCCTTAAGCCATTTTGCCACAATTTCGGAAGTATGCTTGGGGTCATTGTCCATTTGGAAGACCCATTTGCGACCAAGCTTTAACTTCCTGACTGATGTCTTGAGATGTTTCTTCAATAAAGCCACATCATTTTCCTACCTCATGATGCCATCTATTTTGTGAAGTTGCACTAGTCCCTCCTGCAGCAAAGCACCTCCACAACATGATGCTGCCACCCCCGTGCTTCACGGTTGGGATGGTGTTCTTCGGCTTGCAAGCCTCTCCCTCTTTCTCCTCCAAACATAACGATGGTCATTATGGCCAAACAGTTCTATTTTTGTTTCATCAGACCAGAGGACATTTCTCCAAAAAGTACAATCTTTGTCCCCATGTGCAGTTTCAAACCGTAGTCTGGCTTTTTTATGACGGTTTTGGAGCAGTGGCTTCTTCCTTGCTGAGCGGCCTTTCAGGTTATGTCGATATAGGACTCGTTTTACTGTGGATATAGATACTTTTGTACCCGTTTCCTCCAGCATCTTCACAAGGTCCTTTGCTGTTGTTCTGGGATAGATTTGCACCTTTCGCACCAAAGTACGTTAATCTCTAGGAGACAGAACACGTCTCCTTCCTGAGCGGTATGACAGCTGCATGGTCCTTTGGTGTTTATACTTGCGTACTATTTTTTGTACAGAAGAATGTGGTACCTTCAGGCGTTTGCTCCCAAGGATGAACCAGACTTGTGGAGGTCTACAAAAAATATTCTGAGGTCTTGGCTGATTTCTTTTGATTTTCCCATGATGTCAAGCAAAGAGGCACTACGTTTGAAGGTAGGCCTTGAAATACATCCACAGGTACACCTTCAAAAGCCATGACATCATTTTCTGGAATTTTCCAAGCTGTTAAAAGGCACAGTCAACTTAGTGCATGTTAACTTCTGACCCACTGGAATTGTGATACAGTGAATTATAAGTTAAATAATCTGTCTGTAAACAATTGTTGGTAAAATTACTTGTGTCATGCACAAAGTAGATGTCCTAAACGACTTGCCAAAACTATAGTTTGCTAACAAGAAATTTGTGGAGTGGTTGAAAAACAAGTTTTAATGATCCCAACCTAAGTGTCTGTAAACTTCCGACTTCAACTGAATGTATTCTAGCTTGCATATGGGAACATGGCATGCAGTACATGACTGTGGCCAATAGAGGGGAGTCCATTACCTCATACTTGTTGAGCTCTCCTCTCAGTCTCTCCATGTTCTGGGCTGTCTGGTTGATCTGGGGAGACAGGCTGGCAGGGTCTCCCATCTGGGGGTTCTTCTCATACACATCCTTCATCTTCTCCAGGGCCTCACTGGAGACACACACAGAGACAGAGCAACAGAGGGGGAAAGAGAAGAGATGAGAGGTGGATTGATTCTCTGTGGAAATGCATCCCCTGTGGAGTGCAGTAATTGGTAAACAACACACACACTGTTGGGAGAAGTTGTCAGTAGTCACAGAGATGGTTGTCAAAGCAGTCAGTCAAACTCCCCCACACACCTCTGGTCCACTTCTTTCTGCAACTCCTTGCCAATGTCATCTAGTTTCTGTTGTAACCTCTTCCTGCGTTGCTCGGGGGGGAGATGGCCAAAGTCCTCTGTCACCGTGGGCTGAGAAAACGCACAGGGAGGAAGTCACTTTAACACGGACGCACGCGCACACACACAGACACGTTCTCCATCACCACGACACGTGGTAGGAGAGGAACACACCCCGCCACCCACAACCACCTCTAGAGGAAACGCCGGTCTGTGGTTATGGTTCAGCTCAAGGGAAATGGTTGATGACAAGAAAACATATTTAACCTCTAGTAATGACATTGTTTTTGCTTTAGAGTGGACAAACAGATATGCTTTGTTTTTACAGTGAGCTGAACCCAAGACCACCACCATTGTCACTCATGTAATCATTCCCAATACCATCCCATTGGCAGCACACCCACCCAAATAAGAACCTGTTTCTAGGAACTCTTCCATTGGGTTTTGTAGTGAACGTTTAAAGGAAGGAGTTTATCATAGTGACAGACCAGTAAAACAATGGAGGTAAACTGAAGCCAATATATCGGTCAAATTAGATAATTTTGCCCCATTGCTGATGTGACTTGAGTTATTAAGTGTTGTTACACCCCTAATCCACCAGATGGCCACCTCTTCAACTCCAAACAGACAGACAGGCCATGTTATCAGCCCTCTGCTTTGCATCCAATGTTGAATTTGAATCTGGCTGTGTTACAGTTCATGTGCTAGCAGCTAAACTAGAGCGTGAACATTCCAGCATTGATTTGAGAAGGTAAACAAGAAGACTTTAGTGTGACGTTTGAGACCAAGATGCTTGTACAATTGTACTGATGGAGAGGTGGTCATGTGTGAGATTCCCCGTCGATGTGAGAAGCTTGAGACACCCTTTAACACCCCACACAGACACCACTCTAGTATTACCATTACTATGATCCTCTCTGGAGTGAGCCTCTGAGGGAGAGAGAAATAGACAGACAATGTGTGTGTGTGTGTGTGAGAGAGAGAGAACTGGGTGGTTCAAAACCCTGAATGTTGATTGGCTGAAAGCCGTGGTATACCATGGGTATGAAAAAAACATTTATTTTTAACTGCTCTAATTACATTGGTAACCAGTTTATAATAGAAATAAGGCACCTCGGGTGTTTGTGGTATATGACTTTGGCTAAGGGCTGTATCCAGGCACTCTACGTTGTGTCGCGCATAAGAACAGCCCTTAGCCGTGATATATTGGCCATATACCACACGCTCTTATTGCTTAAATATACAGTCGTGGCCAAAAGTTGAGAAAATGTAAATTTTCAAAAAGTCTGCTGCCTCAGTTTATATGATGGCAATTTGCATATACTCCAGAATGTTATGTAGAGTGATCAGATGAATTGCAAAGTCCCTATTTGCCATGCAAATGAACTGAATCCCCCCCAAAACATTCCCACTGCATTTCAGCCCTGCCACAAAAGGACCAGCTGACATCATGTTAGTGATTCTTTCGTTAACACAGGTGTGAGTGTTGATGAGGACACGGCTGGAGATCACTCTGTCATGCTGATTGAGTTTGAATAACAGACTGGAAGCTTCTAGAATCATTGTTCTTCCTCTTTCAACCATGGTTACCTGCAAGGAAACATGTGCTGTCATCATTGCTTTGCACAAAAAGGGCTTCACAGGCAAGGATATTGCTGCCAGTAAGATTGCACCTAAATCAACCATTTATCGGATCCTCAAGAACTTCAAGGAGAGCTTTTCAACTGTTGTGAAGAAGGCTTCAGGGCACCCACGAAAGTTCAGCAAGCACCAGGACCATCTCCTAAAGTTGATTCAGCTGTGGGATCGGGGCACTACCAGTACAGAGCATGCTCAGGAAAGGCAGCAGGCAGGTGTGAGTGCATCTGCACGCACAGTGAGGCGAATACTTTTGGAGGATGGCCTGGTGTCAAGAAGGGCACCAAAGAAGCCTCTTCTCTCCAGGAAAAGCATCAGGGACAGACTGATATTCTGCAAAAGGTACAGGGATTGGACTGCTGAGGACTGGGGTAAAGTCATTTTCTCTGATGATCCCCTTTCCAATTGTTTGGGGCATCCGGAAAAAAGCTTGTCCGGAGAAGACAAGGTGAGCGCTACCATCAGTACTGTGCCATGCCAACAGTAAAGCATCCTGAGACCATTCATGTGTGGGGTTGCTTCTCAGCCAAGGGAGTGGGCTCACTCACAATATTGCCTAAGAACACAGCCATGAATAAAGAGTGGTACCAACACATCCTCCGAGAGCAACTTCTCCCAACCATCCAGGAACAGTTTGGTGACGAGCAATGCCTTTTCCAGCATGATGGAGCACCTTGCCATAAGGCAAAAGTGATAACTAAGTGGCTCGGGGAACAAAACATCGATATTTTGGGTCCATTACCAGGAAACTCCCCAGACCTTAATCCAATTCAAATCAAATGTTATTTGTCACATACACATGGTTAGCAGATATTAATGCGAGTGTAGCGAAATGCTTGTGCTTCTAGTTCCGACCATGCAGTCGGAAGTAATCCCATTGAGAACTTGTAGTCAATCCTCAAGAGGAGGGTGGACAAACAAAAACCCACAAATTCTGACAAACTCCAAGCATTGATTATGAAAGAATAGGTTGCCATCAGTCGGGATGTGGCCCAGAAGTTAATTGACAGCATGCCAGGGCGAATTGCAGAGGTCTTGAAAAAGAAGGGTCAACACTGCAAATATTGACTCTTTGGATCAACTTCATGTAATTGTAAATAAAAGCCTTTGACACTTATGAAATGCTTGTAATTATACTTCAGTATTCCATAGTAACATCTGACAAAAATATCTAAAGACACTGAAGCAGCAAACTTTGTAGAAAATAATATTTGTGTCATTCTCAAAACTTTTGGCCACGACTGTAAATACAAAGTGCATTCTGAAAGTATTCAGACCCCTCAACTTTTTCCACATTTTGTTATGTTACAGCCATAATCTAAAATTTATTAAATAAAACATTTCTCATCAATCTACACATAATACATCATAATGACAAAGCAAAAACAGATGTAGACATTTGCAAAAATGTTTACATAACTATTCAGACCCTTTGCTATGAGACTTGAAATTAAGATTAGTTGATTGGAGTCAACTTGTGGTAAATTCATTGATTGGACATGATTTGGAAAGGCACACACCTGTTCATATAAGGTCCCACAGTTGAAAGTGCATGTCAGAGCAAAAAACAATCCATGAGGTCGAAGGAATTGTTCGTAGAGCTCCAAGACAGGATTGTGTAGAGGCACAGATCTGGGGAAGCGTACAAAAACATTTCTGCAGCATTGAAGGTCCCAAGAGCAAAGTGGCCTCCATCATTCTTAAATGGAAGAAGTTTGGAACCACCAACACTCTTCCTAGAGCTGGCCGCCCGGCCAAACTGAGCAATCGAGGGAGCAGGGACTTAGTCAGTGACCAAGAACCAGACTGTCACTGACAGAGCTCGGGAGTTCCTCTGTTGAGATGGGATAATCTTCTCGAAGGAGAACAATCTCTGCAGCACTCCACCAATCAGGCCTTTATAGTAGAGTGGCCAGATGGAAGCCACTCCTCAGTAAAAGGCACATGACAGCCCACTTCGAGTTTGCCAAAAGGCACCTAAGGGAATCTCAGACCATGAGAAACCAGATTCTCTGGTTTGATGAAAACAAGATTTAACCTCTTTGGCCTGAATGTCAAGGAGGAAACCTGGCACCATCCCTACGGCGAAGCATGGTGGTGGCAGCATCATGCTGTGGGGATGTTTTTCAGTGGCAGGGACTGGGAGACTAGTCACAATTGAGGGAAAGATGAACGGAGCAAAGTACAGAGAGATCCTTGATGAAAACCGGCTCCAGAGCGCTCAGCACCTCAGACTGGGGCAAAGGTTCACCTTCCAACAGGACAAAGACCCTAAGCACACAGCCAAGACAACGCAGGAGTGGCTTCAGGACAAGTCTCTGAATGTCCTTGAGTGGCCTAGCCAGAGCCCAGACTTGAACATCTTTGGAGACCTGAAAATAGCTGTGCAGCGACGCTCCCATCCAACCTGACAGGCTTGAGAGAATCTTCAGAGAAGAATAGGAGAAATTATCTAAATACAGGTGTGCCAAGCTTGGTGCGTCATACCCAAGAAGACTTGAGGCTGTAATCGCTGCCAAAGGTGCTTCAACAAAGTACTGAGTAAAGGGTCTGAATACTTATGTAAATGTAACATTTGCAAACATTTGGGTGTAGATTGAGAAAAGAAAAAGAAAAAAGTAATTCATTTTAGAATAAGGCTGTAACATAACAAAATGTGGAAAAAGTCAAGGGGTCTGAATACTTTCTGAATGCACTGTGTATTCAGAGTATAAAAAACATGAAGGAAACCTGCTCTAAGGTTAAATAAGGATTTTTAAGCCTTGAGACAATTGAGACATGGATTGTGTAATTCTCTCCTTCTCTCTCTCGGAGGACCTGAGCCCTAGGACCATACGTCAGGACTACCGGGCACGATGACTCCTTGCTGTCCCCAGTCCACCTGGCCTTGCTGCTATTCCAGTTTCAACTGTTCTGCCTGCGGTTATGGAACCCATACCTGTCCCAGACCTGCTGTTTTCAACTCTTAATGATCGGCTATGAAAAGCCAACTGACATTTATTCCTGATTATTATTTGACCATGCTTGTCACTTATGAACATTTTGAACATCTTGGCCATGTTCTGTTATAATCTCCACCCGGCACAGCCAGAAGAGGACTGGCCACCCCTCATAGCCTGGTTCCTCTCTAGGTTTCTTCCTAGGTTTTGGCCTTTATAGGGAGTTTTTCCTAGCCACCGTGCTTCTACACCTGCATTGCTTGCTGTTTGAGGTTTTAGGCTGGGTTTCTGTACAGCACTTCGAGATATTAGCTGATGTACGAAGGGCTATATAAAATACACAAATCAAATCAAGTTTATGTGTGCCATTCAGAGGGTGAAGGGGCAAGACAACAGATTGAAGTGCCTTTGAACAGGGTATGGTAGTAGGTGCCAGGCACACAGGTTTGTGTCAAGAACTGCAACACTACTGGGTTTTTCACAGTCAACAGTTTCCTGTGTGTATCAAGAATGGTCCACCACCCAAAGGACACAACTGTGGGAAACACTGGAGTCAACATGGACCAGCATCCCTGTGACACGCTTTCAACACCTTGTAGGGCCTATGCCCTGACAAATTGAGGCTATTCTGAGGACAAAAAAGGGGGCGCCGGGGTGCAACTCAATATTAGGAAGGTGTTCTTAATGTTTGGTATATTCAGTGTATGACACCTCCAAAGATTCAGTCTTTCCACTCTGAAAGGTCAACACCTGAATCATGAAACATTTTGATCAATAATTTAGTCCGTTTTGATTGGACATATTCAGTCATTTCCTGGAACAATAAGAAAGAACAGGTTGATCCACCAAACAGGTTAGCGGAGGCCTTTGTGAGGAGACGTTGTGGCCCCTGAACCTGATGACTCACCGTTCGCCCGAGGGTCCGGAAGGAGGATATTCTGGGTTTGACTGTCTTATTGATCTCCTTCAAACAGTACGACAATGGGTCCCGGCCGAACTTGGGGGAGGGGGGTCCATTAGCGGGCAAGGGGGCGGGGGGCGTGGACAAGGGGGTGAGTGAGGAGGGGGAGAGCTGGGACAGGGTGAAGCACAGACACCCAGGGAGAGGGTGGCATGGAGGGAGAGAGGGAGGGGAGGACAAAAACAAAACAGATGACAAGGGAAAGAGAGAGAGACACCATCAACACCTTAAGCACACCACACAGAGAAGACAACACTGCAGCAGTTACCCCTGCAGAAGCCCACAGTCACCGGATCATTCACATAGCGCCACAACAGCCGCGCCACAACAGCCGCACCACAACAGCCGCACCACAACAGCCGCACCACAACAGCCGCACCACAACAGCCGCACCACAACAGCCGCACCACAACAGCCGCACCACAACAGCCGCACCACAGCCCCAACACCAGCAATTAAACACCAACAAAACACAAGCCACGATGAAGGGTAGAGTAGAGTGAGCCTACGTGAAGAACAAGGTTGACAGATTGGAGCGGACCAACGGGAGGTTCCATTGGTTAACCTCAATCTGGACACAGATACATAGGTAGACTGAAATATGTACAAAGGACACCCTACAGGTCTGGGCCTGGTATACGTGCTTGTAATACGGGTAATAAGAAACATGGCAGGTCTCTAAGCTGGTGGGAACTACTGAACGTTGGCATGAAGGTGTAACCACATGACCAAGTGAGGAGCAGTGAGGGAGAATATAGTCAACTCTACAGGCTGGTTTCTCAGTCACAGATCAGCCTAGACCTACAGTAGTCCTGGACTAAAAAGCACTTTAACTAGGAGCTGTTTGAATCAGTGTTGTGCAGTGGGGAGGGGGTAGACTTTTTACAAATGACATCCAAAGCTCTTTCTCACAGGCCAATATGAAAATTAACTCTGATCATTGTTGAACCACCTCTTTGGGGAGAGCAGGAGCGATGACACAGAGCGGTGCACCACACAGACAGGACGGGAGGTAGACAGGGTGTATTAGAGGAACAGGATTGGACAGCAGTCAGCAGGGTAGCCAATCAGACATGCAGCAGGAGGAAAGTGCTGGAAGAGACTGGAGGGGAGAGAGAGAGAGAGAGATGCAGCAGTGGGTAGAGGCCGGCCATGATGTAGGTGTTAGTTTGCTGTACTCTCAACATTCATGTGTAGTTTATTTTTAGTCATTTCAGACTGGCTCAGGAGGCCTGTTTAAGGGACATCCGATATATTCTAGATCTAGACGGCCTCTAGTGGTCCAACGTCATCCATGATCTCCAATGACAGTGTAGAGAGAACACAGCAAAAATGAGTTCACCTGGAACTAGTCATCCCTCCCTGTCCCAGTATCATCCCTGATGGTTGGTATTTCCCAAAGGTGTCATTGTGATGGTTTGACTGCTAATGTTATAGTCTAGGCCAGTATAATAGCAGTGTGTCTGTAGCGGAAAATTCAATGTGTTTGTGCCTGTCTGTGCTGATGAAAGCACAAGCTCTGCAGAACGCTGCCTGCCAGTAGAGTTGACCTATTGGAAACCACAGTCAGTCACACGCTGCAGAAAGTCAGAGGGGGCTTATTCACAGACAGGCCAGGGACACAGCCATGCACATACCAGTTCTAGAAAGGTGTGTGTGTGTGTGTGTGTGTGTGTGTGTGTGTGTTAGAGAGGGGGGCCATGCAGTATGTACATGCAGAGCTCTGGGAACAGGGAAGATTATGTGTGAGACCACAGCTTCAGGACCATAGTGACAGATGGAACGTCCCTCTGGGGACCCCCAGACACTGTCTCCCTGATTCAGCCCCTCTGCTTCAACACTGACACATACTGCTCATGGTTGATCTACCTGCACCTTGGAGCACTGATCATTTCAAACACTAAGAAATCAACTCGGGGGACTAGTCATTCATAGGAGGGAAATAACCTGATTTGGGCATGAATTGTAGATTAGGATAATAATGTCTATTCCTAATTCAGAAAGTTACTCAGTCAGAACTGAGTCATGGGAGTGGGATGTACCAGGGGTGTAAACTAGTCATTGTGTCTGAGGAGGACTGGTGGTACTAGCAGCCTACCTTACTCTTCTTGCTGAACAGCCAGAACGGTTTGCTCCTGTTCTTGCCCAGCAGCTCCAGGGGGCCTTTGGGGGTACCGAGGGTGCCCAGGCTGCTGTCTGAGGAGGCACGGTTGATGCCCTGACTGTAGTCCTCAAAGTCCAGGTCGCCAGGACGCTCAAAGCCTGACTTGTACTGCTCTATAAGAGCTATGGAGTCCTGCAGGGACAGTAGGTTAGATTATGACAGTGAAACACAGACCAACAATACCAAAACGTTTCAAAGCATTTGTGTTTCATACCCATTTCCCTCACATTCTTTTGAACTTCATTGGACCACATGTATCCACGTACGTTACGTCTAGGTTTGTTTTGTATACATGCAGTACAGTACGGCCGACTCACATTCCTCTCATTGACATTAGTGCCCGCTTTAGTGACGCCCTCCAGACACTTCCCGATAATGGGCATCACGTGCCTCTCCGTGTCTGAGAACAAGACGTAGCCCTGCGCCAGCTTCCTCACCCGCCTCTCATCCATGTCCTGGAGTTTCTATAGGGAGAGGAGGCACATACAGGACGTCACTCAACCAGATCTGCCATGTCTTGGTGCCTGATTATAGAATAACAACCTGCATCAAGTGCAGCTTCAAGTGTCTCCTGAAACTTGACCCCAAAAAAACATCTGGGTCAGCCGATTTAGACCCTTTCTTCTTTAAGGCTGCTGCCCCTATCGTCGCCAAGCCTGTCTCTCCTCTCTGGGGAGGTTCCCATTGCTTGGAAGGCAGTCACGTTGCATCCTTATTTAAAAGTGGGAGATCAAGCTGATCCTAACTGTTACAGGCATATTTTTTATTTTGCCCTGTTTATCAAAAGTGTTGAAAATACTTGTCAATAATCAACTGACTGGCTTTCTTGATGTCTATAGTATTCTCTCTGGTATGAAATCTGGTTTCCACTCAGGTTATGGATGTGTCACTGCAACCTTAAAGGTCCTAAATTATGTCACCATTGCCTTTGATTCTAGGCAATGTTGTGCTGCTATTTTTATTGACTTGGCCAAAGCTTTTGATATGATAGACTATTCCATTCTTGTGGGAATATTGGAGTATTGGTGTCTGAGGGGTCTTTGGCCTGGTTTGCTAACTACCCCTCTCAAAGAGTGCAGTGTATAAAGTAAGAACATCTGCTGTCTCAGCCACTGCCTGTCACCAAGGGAGTACCCCAAGGCTCAATCCTAGGCCCCACGCTCTTCTCAATTTACATCAACAACATAGCTCAGGCAGTAGGAAGCGCTCTCATCCATTACTATGAAGATTATACAGTCATACTCAGCTGGCCCCTCCCCAGATTTTGTGTTAAATGCTCTACAACAAAGCTTTCTTAGTGTCCAACAACCTTGTTCTGAACACCTCCAAAAAAAGGTCATGGTGTTTGATAAGAAGAATGCCCCTCACCCCACCGGTGTGATTACTACCTCTGACGGTTTAAAGCTTGAGGTAGTCACCTCATACAAGTACTTGGGAGTATGGCTAGACAGTACACTGTTCTTCTCTCATCACATATCAAAGCTGCAGGCTAAAGTTAAATCTAGACTTAGTTTCCTCTATCGTAATCTCTTTCAGTGCAGCTGCCAAACTAACCCTGATTCAGATGACCATCCTACCCATGCTAGATTACAGAGACATCATTTATAGATCAGCAGGTAAGTGTGCTCTCGAGCGGCTAGATGCCTTTACCATTTGGCCATCAGATTTGCCACCAATGCTCCTTATAGGACACATCACTGCACTCTATACTCCCCTGTCAACTGGTCATCTCTGTATACCCATCGCAAGAGCCACTGGTTGACGCTTATTTATAAAATCCTCTTTGGCCTCACTCCCCACTATCTGAGATATCTACTGCAGCCCTCATCCTCCACATACAACACCCGTTCTGCCAGTCACATTCTGTTAAAGGTCCCCAAAGCACACACATCCCTGGGTCGTTCGTCTTTTCAGTTCGCTGCAACTAGCGACTGGAAAGAGCTGCAACAAACACTCAAACTGGACAGTTTTATCTCAATCTCTTCATTCAAAGACTCAATCATGGACACTCTTACTGACAGTTGATGCTGCTTTGCGTGATGTATTGTTGTCTCTACCTTCTTGCCCTTTGTGCTGTTGTCTGTGCCCAATAATGTTTGTACCGTGTTTTGTGCTGCTACCATGTTGTGTTGTCATGTGTTGCTACCATCTGTTGCTGCCTTGCTATGTTGTCGTCTTAGGTCTCTCCTTATGTCGTGTTGTCTCTCGTTGTTATATATATATGTTTTAATCACAGCCACCGTCCCCGCAGGAGGTCTTTTGCATTTTGTTAGGCCGTCATTGTAAATAAGAATTTGTTCTTAACTGACTTGCCTAGTTAAATAAAGGTTAAATAAAAAAGTCAGCTGTGTTTTTAGTGTCTATTGAACCAAATGTTAGCATTTAAAATAGTTCCAGCATAAGGAAGGGAAGCTAGGCTAAGGTCAGGATGGATGGGTGAGAGGCTCTGCCGCACGTTGAAGATGAGAGGCACGTCGCTGAAGTAGAACTGGCTCTGCTCCTGGTTGTATTTCTGCAGCTGGGCTGCGTAGTCGTTCTTACACTCCTCTGCTATGTGTGTCCTCATGTTGGCCTGCTGTTTGGCCTGGACACAGGTAACAAAACAAACACACAGGTCACACACAGGTCAGTCTGGTGGCTCACATTCCACTGTTTAAAGGGGAAACAGGACAAGTAGGACAGCTGGATTGTGTTCAGTAGGGCACACCGTAGGAAAACCTTTCGCAACGGAAAATGAAAACCTGTGTTCTTTTTAATTCTGTGTTGGTGTCCTACTACCTTCTCTACGTCGGCCTTTGTGGCGTTGATGTCCTGGTCAGTTTTCTCTGCATATTGAGCAGCTTTGTCCGCTTCCCGCCACTCCCTCTCAAAACGTTTCTTACTCTAAAACACAGAGAGAGACAGAAACATATCCATGTTGATCTTAGCTAACACAATACTGTGCTCTGTGGGCATTCTTTGAATGGAATAGAATAGACTCTACTATTGTGTAGAAGAAGCGAGACCTCTGCTTCACCCAAGGGTAGTAAACACTTGCCCAATGGCCACTAGCACCTGACTTTACTGAATGGGGCTGGAACATCAGTGGTTTAAGTCAATGGTGCTGACCCATACAGCGACGAGCAATGCGCTGGAGTGCTGCTGGCTTCTGGTTCCCTACCCCTGCTTTAAAAAGGAGCTCCTCATCTCTTTTTACTGTATATTACAAATACTGGTCACCTGAGTCACCACACACACACACAACTAGAGAACAAACGTCCCTTTCACTGATGTAACAATGACCCCACTTACAGCAGACAAAAAGCAGACAATATGAGAAAGCATTCAGAAACATTTGACAACTTTCACCACTATAGACAATGGAGGACAGTGACTGGACAAAACATTGCCCTTTGACTGAACAGAAAGAATAAACAGACAAGTTGTTCCCTGACAAGCAAAGTATAGGCCTACTGTATAGAGAGGATGTATACATTAGTATTCTACCAACAACGTAGATGTTCCCTTTGGAAGAGAGGAGCTATTGGCAGACGGCCTGACATGTAAACAAACTTACACTGTCGAGCTGCTTATAGGTGCACTCCAAACTCTGCTGGGCTTTCTTGGCCTCCGACAGATGCTGCAAACAGACAAACAGAGAGAGGACACATGAGACACCAAGAACACTAGGATGATGACATGACGGTCCCTACTTAGACAGGGCCATTGGCATTGGGTACAGAATAAACAACGGCCACCAAAAACCACTGAACAAAACAGATGGTAAACAAATAGCAGTCTGTCTGTCTGTGGGTCATGTCTACTGGGAGACTTTATAGTGTTTGTGTGTGTTCTATATTCCATTGGGGATGGGCCAAGGCATTCCTCTCCTTTCAGAGGATAACACGACAGTTACCACCCCCCTACGAGACAACCCAAGTAAGGCTACCTTCGTGCCATAACAGAGGAACCTACACATCTCTGCTGGTCCTTCCTGTCTCCTTCATACTCTCCCTCCTTTTCCCTAGCTCCCACCCATCTTCCCTCGCCCTCACTATAATAATGTGAGTTGTCAATTCCATCCTTCCCACTCAGTGTGGATCTCTCTCTCACCGTCTTACGCTCCATCTTGAGCTCCTGCAGGTACTTGGTGAGTTCGATGCAGATGTTCATCATCATGTTCTCAGCAATCAGCTCCCTCTGTCCTGCGTAGTCATTCATCTCATTCAGGATGTCCAGGAAGGACTGGTGGTTGGAGAACCTATGGGAGAGGAGGGGGAGTGAAGGAGGGAGGGAAGAGGGAGGAAGGGAGGGAAAGGATACAGAAGAGATGAGATCTGTAATGGATTTGGGCATTGACAGGAAGTTACATACACTGTTGCTTAAATAGCTGTGTTAGCCAGGTAATGATAGGTCCATTACTTCCTTATTCCCGTTTCCCTCTCAGGGGGTATAGTAGCAGTCATTTGCATTGCTCTGCAGGTGCTGGCATAGCCTCTCCAACTACAGTACTATAGACAGGAAAGCAGTTTGAAAACACGTCATTGAAATTACGTCATGTATTGTTGGTGTATTATTTTAGTCTAGCTTTGTTTTCCTTCTCTTTGTCTGATTAGGAACTGAAAGTCATGTTGAAGATCACAGCTGGCCTGGGCAGGTACAAATAAAGGACATTTATTTTATGCACACACATATTCATTCACACACACACACAAAAGCCCACAATAGCTCACCTGCATTCCTGTTCCTCTTTACAGCCTCGTTTAGGATTGTATTTCTTTGTTAGATTTCTGTCAATATTAGGAGGGGGAAGATATGGTAAGTAGTCTGGAAGATAGAATATGTCAAAAGCACAGATGCAAACTTAATTATCCTAAATGAAAGGAAAACACAATGCATCAAATTAGGGTGTCTATTCAAATCTCAATAAACAAGTTCAAACCTAAGTTGGTTACAGTTCGCCTTTAATAGAAATGATTCAATTTAAAATCAATCCACACCTCTAAGAAACAATACACACAAATATTTGCTTCTTGTAGGCAAGACTGCCCCGGTCCACTGGCACAGTTGATCTTTCCTTTTTGCCATTTTTATCTCAATATCAAATCATTTCTAGGTAACAATTAATTACCTTACTGTAAATGTTTTTAATTAAAATGGTCAAAAAGAAACAAGCAAGAATTCTGCTAAGACTGTGAGTGGTCTGTCTGGGAGTGGTCAGAGAGGAGCCTAATGGGAAGGATGTGTAACCTGAAAGCTAGCTGTTATTGGTCTTCTATTAACATCTAGGTCTAAAGAACCCACCGAGCCAAACAAGCTGAAATGTCAGGCAGCTCTTACACTAAAAGGGCATTATCATAATTGTCACAATTTCACTGTATTCTTCCAACCTCAGTGTGGAGATATATATACACTGCTCAAAAAAATAAAGGGAACACTTAAACAACACAATGTAACTCCAAGTCAATCACACTTCTGTGAAATCAAACTATCCACTTAGGAAGCAACACTGATTGACAATAAATTTCACATGCTGTTGTGCAAATGGAATAGACAACAGGTGGAAATTATAGGCAATTAGCAAGACACCCCCAATAAAGGAGTGGTTCTGCAGGTGGTGACCACAGACCACTTCTCAGTTCCTATGCTTCCTGGCTGATGTTTTGGTCACTTTTGAATGCTGGCGGTGCTTTCACTCTAGTGGTAGCATGAGACGGAGTCTACAACCCACACAAGTGGCTCAGGTAGTGGAGCTCATCCAGGATGGCACATCAATGCGAGCTGTGGCAAGAAGGTTTGCTGTGTCTGTCAGCGTAGTGTCCAGAGCATGGAGGCGCTACCAGGAGACAGGCCAGTACATCAGGAGACGTGGAGGAGGCCGTAGGAGGGCAACAACCCAGCAGCAGGACCGCTACCGCCGCCTTTGTGCAAGGAGGAGCACTGCCAGAGCCCTGCAAAATGACCTCCAGCAGGCCACAAATGTGCATGTGTCTGCTCAAACGGTCAGAAACAGACTCCATGAGGGTGGTATGAGAGCCGAACGTCCACAGGTGGGGGTTGTGCTTACAGCCCAACACCGTGCAGGACGTTTGGCATTTGCCAGAGAACACCAAGATTGGCAAATTCGCCACTGGCGCCCTGTGCTCTTCACAGGTGAAAGCAGGTTCACACTGAGCACATGTGACAGACGTGACAAGAGTCTGGAGACGCCGTGGAGAACGTTCTGCTGCCTGCAACATCCTCCAGCATGACCGGTTTGGCGGTGGGTCAGTCATGGTGTGGGGTGGCATTTCTTTGGGGGGCCGCACAGCCCTCCATGTGCTCGCCAGAGGTAGCCTGACTGCCATTAGGTACCGAGATGAGATCCTCAGACCCAATGTGAGACCATATGCTGGTGCGGTTGGCCCTGGGTTCCTCCTAATGCAAGACAATGCTAGACCTCATGTGGCTGGAGTGTGTCAGCAGTTCCTGCAAGAGGAAGGCATTGATGCTATGGACTGGCCCGCCCGTTCCCCAGACCTGAATCCAATTGAGCACATCTGGGACATCATGTCTCGCTCCATCCACCAACGCCACGTTGCACCACAGACTGTCCAAGAGTTGGCGGATGCTTTAGTCCAGGTCTGGGAGGAGATCCCTCAGGAGACCATCCGCCACCTCATCAGGAGCATGCCCAGGCGTTGTCGGGAGGTCATACAGGCACGTGGAGGCCACACACACTACTGAGCCTCATTTTGACTTGTTTTAAGGACATTACATCAAAGTTGGATCAGCCTGTAGTGTGGTTTTCCACTTTAATTTTGAGTGTGACTCCAAATCCAGACCTCCATGGGTTGATAAATTTGATTTCCATTGATAATTTGTGTGTGATTTTGTTGTCAGCACATTCAACTATGTAAAGAAAAAAGTATTTAATAAGAATATTTCATTCATTCAGATCTATGATGTGTTATTTTAGTGTTCCCTTTATTTTTTTGAGCAGTGTATATATAGAGAGAGAAAAAAAACAGGAAATCATGTTTGACTACACTACCCCTTTAAGGGAAAGCCAATGCAAAACTAGTCAAGAAGAACATCTATGTTAAAACAGATCCACTTCTCCTATTCTTCCTTCTTTCATTAGAGCTCTCTCTGACCACATCCTGTCCATCATGTGCCAGTCTGCTCCCACTTCCTCTCCTCTCCACCAGAGCCCATCAGCAGATACTGATAGACACACTCGGAGTGAGAGTGAGGAAGAGAGAAAAAGGGAGGCAGTAATGCAGGCTCAAGCTTGAGAATGAGGGCAGTGTTTCTGGGACTGTCTGGGCTGGGGAAATGCCAACAGGGAGAGACAAGTTCAATTCTGCCCCAAACTAGTCATAAGACACCACATACATTTCATAAAACAGCTTTTGAGCACAAACATCAACTGCTGTGGACACACGCAGGAATGAGGCATGAAGAATGAGGCCTACCTCAGCTGCTTGGCATAGTTCTGCTCTATCTCCGTCCTCTCCTTCACAAACTTGACATACTTCTCTACCAGTTCCAGCCCGGATTGCGTGTGCTTGTCGATGATGTCATATTGGTCCTGGGGAGAAGGAACATGAAAAGAGAGAGAGAAAGAGATTATGCACGATACACACGAGATGGATGATAGCTCATCACCATTAGATAAGAATGACAGGGCACGTTTCATTGGATGAGTGACGTCATCTAAAAGAATGCTGGATATTAATCAGTCTGAGGCAACATTTAGTTTACAGACTGTTGATAGTGAATCTCAAGTCACCATATCTACCCAAATGTTATGCCTTCCAAGAATTCTCTACATATGCACAACCTTTGACCCCCGGCCTTGAGATGCTAAATCATGCTGCGTTCTGCTGCTAAAGAGAGGGGGAGAGGGAGAAAAAGTTGGAAAAGGGCGAGAGAGCGAGAGGACACAGGGAGGACAACCTTTTACCGACAGGAAATAGGAAGCGCCCCACTCTTGCACTTCCTGTGGTACGTAGACTCAGTAGAAACATCCCAAATATGAATTGCATATAACACTAAACAGCCAATTGATTGCTGCATTAATGTAAAATTGGAGGCGGCAAGTGGAAGGGAGCGAAGGTAGGGAACTTGTTTGTCGGCCCTTTACAAGGCCAAAAATTGGCTGAAAGAAATCTTCATAAATTGAAAAAAAACACCAGTTTCATTTGAGGACCAAAATGTTGGCAGCGGCGCCATACAGATTGTAAAATAGAAGAGATTTGATGTACCGATTCTATGGCACATGGTTTATGAACTGATACAAAAAAACAAACACTTGATTCAAAAACTTAAGAGTTTTTCAATAAAAAATGATGTATAAAATTCTTGCAACCAACAGAATGTTATGTATATGGGGCATACAACCATCTCAGCTCTGCAGATTTTGCTGCGAAGAGACAGTATCATTCGATCATTTATTCTGGTATTGCCCCTATGTAGCTTGTTTCTGGTCACAGGTTCAGGAATGGCTGAAAAATCACAACATTTACCTCAAATGAACCCTACAAATAGCACTGTTAGGAGATTTGGAAAGCCATAGTCAATCAATCAACAATATAATCGTTTCAATAAAATTATTAATCTTTAACTTACAATCTGTAGATACTATGTGATTAGGAAGGTTCAGAATCTATGTGAAACATCACAACACAATTGAAATCAAGTTGAGGGCGCATGCAATTGGCATGCTGACTGCAGGGATGTCCACCAGAGCTGTTGCCAGAGAATTTAATGTTCATTTCTCTACCATAAGCTGCCTCCAACATCGTTTTAGAGAATTTGGCAGTACGTCCAACCAGCCTCACAACCACAGACCACATGTAACCACTCCAGCCCAGGACCTCCACATCCAGCTTCTTCACCTGCAGGATCGTCAGATGTGTGTTGGGGTGGGGGGGCTTCGTTATTGTTATTTTATTGTGTTACTTGTTATTATGTTTTACTTTAGTTTATTTGGTAAATATCTTCTTAACACTTCTTAAGGGCTTGTCAGTAAGCATTTCACAGTAAGGTCTACAATTGTTGTATTCCGCGCATGAGACAAATGGAAGTTTGATTTGATGCCCTCCAATGGCTGCACTCCTGCCCAGTCATGTGAAATCCATAGATTAGGGCCTAATGAATTTATTTCAATTGATTGACTTCCTTATATGAACTGTAACTCCGTCAAATCTTTGAAATCGTTGGAATGGCGAGTTAATATTTTTCTTCGGTGTATATTCTTGCTGTGTAACTACTGTGGAGAAGAGAAAGAGATGTGCCATGTATGTAAACTGTGTATATAATGTACAACAAAAATTAAAAGCTGTAAAAACAAAGTTTATTTTTGTCCTCGGAAGAGGGTGATGGATGGGTGAAACAAAAAACTAAACACTAAAACGTAACGCATCGTTATTTGATTTCCCTACACTTTATAAGCAAACATATCGTCAACTCACACAAGAAAAACAAAATAGGCTTGCTACCACACGTATCATTAACAGAAATTCCCACACTTTGATATGCAGTGAGGAGTCTTCTAGTCTCTCTTCTCTCTAGTTCCTTTTTTGGCTGCGTGCTTTATTGCCACTTCAAGCACAGACAAGCCTGTTAGAGAGTGATGATGATATCAAGGAACAGCTAATCCTCCCTCCGAACACCTCCAAGCCCTCTGTAGTTACAGTATGGAGGAGGGCCGTCTATGGGAAGAGATTCCTATCATGTTGGGCCATGTTCTTGACCCATCCTACCCCTTCAAAGGGCACACGAAAAGAGAGTGAACAAATAACACCTAAGGCCTTTAATTTGAGAAGAACACGTAACACATGAACATGTGGGCTTGTATGAGACATTGCGAGCGACTTGCTGTATGTGTGCATGTGTATAACAGGGAGGACTTATTTTTAGAAGTCTGATCAAATGTTTTGGGGCAGGAAAATGGAGGGCCACAGCACACAGTGTGCTATTTTTGTGTTCACCCTAAACACCACCAAGAGACAAGGAGAGAACATACCAACTGGTTGGTTTTCATTCCAGTTTAACAAAGTTCTCCTGTCTTAGCGGTTAAATTGTAAATAAACCAAGCTGATTGTTGTTTCACAACCATTAGGCCTACTGGCTGGGGGGGGGGGGGGGGGGGGGGGGGGGGGTCTTCCACCGCACGAACCACCTTGTTTGCCCTCTCCATGAGACAATTTTGTTTAGAAATTTGTTCCAGTTTAAAGTCTCAGTAAGCTAGGACATTCAGTTGGGCTTTTCATTAGCATACTGTTGGCTTCATGATAGCATTTAGGACACACGGACACGGCAAAGAACAGTAATCTTCCAAAGACTGTAGGCCTAGCCATCCATGTTGGCCCTGCCTCAACCCAGCAGCCTGTGTCTTCTACCTCCACCCTCCCACTCCAGACAGATTAACTTGTAAAGGCATCACCCTAGGCATGGGAAGTCATCCTGCTCAGTGGTGGAAAAAGTACACAATTTTCATACTTGAGTAATAGAAAATGACTCAAGTAAAAGTCACCCAGTGAAATACTACTTGAGAAAAAGTCTAAAAGTACTTGGTTTATCCAAAAGTATCAAAAGTCTAAAAATTCATTGCTAATTCTTTTATAAAGCAAACCAGGATGGCACCATTTATTGTTTTTTTACTTACAGATAGCCAGGGGCATGCTCCAACACTCAGACATAATTTACAAATGAAGCATGTGTTTAGTGAGTCCTCCAGATAAGAGGCTGTTCTCTTAATAAATGTGTGAATTAGTACTTTTGGGTGTCTGGGAAAATGGATGGAGTAAAAAGTACATATTTTCTTTAGGAATGGAGTGAAGTAAAAGTAGTCAAAAAAATAAAAAGCACAGATACCTCCAAAAACTACTTAAGTACTTCCAAGTATTTTTACACCACTGATCCTGCTCCACGACCATGGAGAATGTTTCCTCCCTTAGTCACTGTCTTTCATGAACTTTATAAAAAGGGCCCGTCTGCCATGCTACATTTTTTACAGTCCTGGATTGTGGAACACACAGAGCCTATCCTCACTCAGTCACACTAGCAGCCAGGGCTAATGCCTATACACTGATCTTGCACACTGAACACTAGGTGCCTAAAATAACTGCTGGATTAACGGCAAGGAAAGCAGGGGACAGATGCCACAGAGCAGGCAGCACAGTTGGCCACGAACGTTACTGGCCAAACACAATCACAACCAATTAGGCAGTCTGGACATTGTGGCGAGAGAAGGAATGAATGTATGTTTGCCAATAGTCTCCCTCACACATAAATACAAACATATGAAAACCTGGTTAGATCTGTGTGCAAATTGAAGTCATTCTCTCACAATCAATTTCACTAGTCGTATGGTCTAAACCTGATAGAAGGTACAGTAAACTACCAGCTAATAAAATCTGTTTGATTTTGCATGTTCTCAGAGAAAAGTAGAGGTTTGAAGAAATGTCTCTTGGGTTAAAAAGTGAAACAGATGTGGCAAATATATCCATATAAATAAATACAAGAGCATGGATAGAGGAGATGTTTTGAGTTCATTAAACGAGGTCAAACCTAATTAGGTTGCTGGTGCTCCATGCAGCACTGAGGATGGAAAGGGGACAGGAGGAAGAGAGAGAGAGGCCCAGGGGGAACATGGATAATGAGGTCAAAACCTACCGTCCCACCCTCTCTGTAACGCTCCATTTACATACTCACTATGTGGGTGGGTGTGTGTGTGTGTGTGTGTGTGTGTGTGTGTGTAGGAGGTCAGATCACTGGGTGGGTGGTGGAGTAGCCATAGCCTAGCTCTCAGATAAACAGTGTAGCAACATTGAGGGGCAGTGTGTTCTCGGTCTGATTTTCTAGTGAAAAGACTGCTTGTTTCTCTGTTGGTCTTGTCCATTGTGTCGCCTACCAGCTACCACTGTAACTCACTCTTGTGCACATTGGCTGGGGAATCCATGACAACCGGTGGCAGACAGAGGTTGAAATAAACTCATACTCATTAAAACCATGTGAGATCGATGAGTGAGAGCAAAGATCCATCCAGCTATCCATGTTAAAAAGTAAGCTATTGCTTGTTGTCACACGGTACTCTAGTGGGCAGCAATCCTGGTCCTGGAAAGCAAGTGTACACTACAGTGTTTTCCCAGGCTATTTTAAAACTCCTCAATGAAGGTATTGGTGGTCAGCAATTAGCCTAGCTGACAAACCCTCTCTCCAGGACTAGAGTTGGGTTGGTGACCTCTGGCATGTTGAAATGTTGAAAACATTGAAGGATCTGGAGTAAATGTGCCATCATGTAACTGATATCATTCAATATGTCAACTTCAAGTCAATGGTGGGTGACAATATAAGTTGCAAAATAAAATGTATTTGGAGCAAAATTACTACAGGGTAGCAAGCAAATGATGAGCTTGGCTCAAGCAGCCATGCCCATGCCCTTGAGACTGTGCTCCATCCATGCGCGCATTGGGCAGCAAAAGTGTCCTATTTCTGGGAATCAAGTAACGCCCAACTGTGACAACTTGTTGCGGGCATGGCCCTCCCAAAAGTGGATCCTTCCTTAGGACAAAACTAGTCTTGGGGCAAGGAATGTCAATGAAATTCAAGTGAGTTTAAAACATCAAAGTCCTAGGCCCTAGACATTCTGAATGTCTGGCAGTTTGTGCACAACAATCTGGGTCATAAGCTTTTTCTTGAGAAATTAAAACATTGACTTGAACTTGGCTAGCTAGCTAATAGCATAATGATCTGAGAGACAAGACACCAGCACAAGCTGCTTTGTTCTTCAGCGTCCCCAATGACAGCACTTGATTTGAGTTACAAATCGTGCTACAACTTATGTACCTGCTACAATGGCTGTGTTTACACAGACAGCCCAATTCTGATCTTTTGCCCATTTATGGAAGGGGGGGGGGGACTTATATGCAGATTCGGGAATGCCCACATGCAGGAACGCAACAAATTGCGTGCTGCAATCACACACTATTAAAATTATGGGCAAAAAAAAAAAAACTGATCTGATTGGGCAAAGGACAAATGAGTGAAAAATATCAGAATTGGACTGCCTGTGTAAACAGCATCACATTTGTATCTGTTCAGAGAGTGACATGCTGGTCCAACTCAAGGTGTCAAAAAAATTATATGGACCCATCCAATTGGCGACAGATTTTCATGTGAATATTCTAAAATCTTAGTCATTTCAGAGTTTCCTTTAGGAAAATCTGGCGCCGGACAACATAACAGGGAACATTTTTATTTACCAGACATTTGAGAAATGTAATGGACATCCTCATGCATTCAGATCCAACCTGACGCAGCATCAATAAATGAGGGATGCTGGCCAAATTAGCCACATTTACAAGTCCTTAAAAACCACCCTTAAGCAAATTACAAAAACACTATTCCTTGTTTTGATGTGTAGCATATGCAAAACTTTATAGACTAGTTTCCTAAAACAATTGTCCACCTCACGGTTGACCTGTCAGAGATGAGCACTAAATGCATCAGGGCATTGCATGCAAAGGCTTCGGTGTCCACAGTATGATTTTCATATTTTAACAGCTTATTTCTCTAAATTGTTGTGCACAAATTTGTTAACATCCCTGTAAGTGAGCTTTTCTCATTTGCCAAGATAATCCATCCACCTGACAGGTGTGGCATATCAAGAAGCTGATTAAACAGCATGATCATTACGCAGGTGCACCTTGTGCTGGGGACAATATAAAGGCCACAAAATTACTACAGTGGAGTATCCAGCAACTTCGCACAACCATTGAAGAGGAGTGGGACAAATTTCTAAAAAAAGATATTACATTTACATAAAAGTATTCAGACCATTTACTCAGTACTTTGTTGAAGCACCTTTGGCAGCGATTACAGCCTCGAGTCTTCTTGGGTATGACGCAACAAGCTTGGCACACCTGTATTTGCGGAGTTTCTCCCATTCTTCTCTGCAGATCCTCAGTCAGGTTGGATGGGGAGCTGCACAGCTATTTTCAGGTCTCTCCAGAGATGTTCGATCGGGTTCGGGCTCTGGCTGAGTCACTCAAGGGCATTCAGAGACTTGTCCTGAAGACACTCTTGTGTTGTCTTGGCTGTGTGATTAAGGTCGTTGTCCTGTGAAGGTTCAGCTTTCAACCTCAGTCTGAGGTCCTGAGCAGGTTTTCATCAAGGATCTCTCTGTACTTTGCTCCGGTCATCTTTCCCTCAATCCTGACTAGTCTCCCAGTCCATGCCGCTGAAAAACATTCCCACAGCATGATGCTGCCAACACGCTTCACAGTAGGGATAGTACCAGGTTTCCTCCAGACGTGATGCTTGGTATTCAGAACAAAGAGTTCAATCTTGGTTTCATCAGACCAGAGATTCTTGTTTCTCATGGTCTGAGAGCCCTTTAGGTTCCTTTTGGCAAACTCCAAGCAGGCGGTCAAGTGTCTTTTACTGAGGAGTGGTTTCCTTCTGGCCACTTTACCATAAAGGCCTGATTGGTGGAGTGCTGCAGAGTTGTCCTTCTGAAAGGTTACAGAGTAACTCTGGAGATCTGTGAGAGTGACCATCGGGTTCTTGGTCACCTCCCTGACCATGGGGAGGGAAGGTGACCGATTGCACAGTTTGGCTGGGCGGCCAGCTCTAGGAAGAGTCTTGGTGGTTCCAAACTTCTTCCATTTAAGAATGATGGAGGCCACTGTGTTCTTGGGGACCTTCAATGCTGCAGAAATGTGTTGGTACCCTTCCCCTGATCTGTGCCTTGACACAATCCTGTCTCGGAGCTCTACAGAGAATTCCTTCGACCTCATGGCTTGGTTTTTGCTCTGACATGCACTGTCAACTGTCGGAACTTATATCATGTTCAATCAATTTAATTTACCACAGGTGGACTCCAATCAGCTTGTAGAAACATCTCAAGGATGATCAATGGAAACAGGATGCACCTGAGCTCAATTTCGAGTCTCGTAGCAAAGGGTCTGAATACTTATGTAAATAAGGTATTTCTGCTTTATATTTTTTTATATATTTGCACTTTTTTTCTTTTCTTTTTTCTCGATTTGTCATTATGGGGTAGTGTGTGTAGATTGATGAGGAGAAAAATGTATTTAATCCATTGTAGAATAAGGCTGAAATGTAACTTAATGTGAAAAAAGGGAAGGGATCTGAATACTTTTCGAATGCACAGTATCTGCTTCCATTAATTTCTTTCAACTGGTGCCGGGGGACCTTCAGATGAGTCTTGTGAGGCCCGTGGGCATCCTAGAGCAAAACAACCGACATGTACATGTTCTTGAGTCTAACCTTTCCACAGAGGGGTCATATTATTGTAGCCCAGACTGTTTGGATGCTACAGACAGAAGTTGGCAGATCGCCTGTACCAACTTCAGACGTGTCCCATGGAGTAATCTTTCCATAGAGGAGTCATAATAGTTTGAAGGCCAAACCGTTTGGATGCTACATACGATTTTGTGAGAAGACAGCTTTTCGGGATGTCTCATGGTCTGACAAACCCTACTCTAGTTCTGCCACATTTCACCACAGCTGTGGAACTGCAACATCAGCGGATGCGGTGGATTGAGATGCATCCAATGCAACAAAAAAAACTGCCCTCTTGCTTGAATTGACAGATGTATTATTATGCTAATTAGAGTTCCGCAGGGCGCGAACATCGACTCTAGGGGTTTCTAAAGCAAACTTAAAGCAGACTCAGAGCTGCCAACTCTCACGTATTGGCCCTTACCATGTAGGTCCATTGCTTGGTCAAGAGTTGTTGATATCTGAGAGAGTTTTGCATAATACATCCCATGCCTCAACTGGATTTGCCTGAGCTTTATTTATCACGGCCACTGATCGCTCTATACGAACAACATCTTGAAAATGTTTGAGGTGAGAGGATTGTAGGGGTAATCCAAGCACTAAGGATAATTTTTTTTGCTGATGTCAACCCCACATAAATGATTCATTTTCTGAACCAGTTGCAGTACAAATGCAGAGTCCTCATTCAACAAAAACAAAGGTGGATCTTTGTTCACAGGGGAACCCAAAACTGTAGTAAGGCAATTTAAAACATGTGACCAGAACTGGGACACCACAGGACATTCCCAAAACATGAGCATTAGTGTTCCAACAGCATTCATGCGGCATCTATCACATATTAGGAGTAGGAATCAGCTTCATAGAATTCAGCCTTTTGACAGCATATAATAAAGTCGATTTCATCCACACTTGCATTAGTCCCTTCGTTTGGTGACGAATAATTTTGTCAAACAGATTGTGAACCGAAAACTGTATGTTTGATTCTAGAGGGGGGGCAATGAATAGAACAATTGTTTGGTTAGGGTGTAGGGTCAGATTTATGACGTCTTGTCTTCAAGAGATTTTATTATCAATTTACTTCAGTATGATCAGTGGAACAATTCTCATTCTCAACAATGGGCTAAAATATAGGGTAATTACTGTGCTTGTCAACACTGCCGACATTCCCCACACATTTTATCATTCCACTTCTTCCCAATTTTGCCAGTGTATTCACAGATTTGAAGTCTGATATGGCTACTTGTGTCTTTGAAAATGAATGATGAGGCTATGTATTATTGCAGCTATTCATGGACAGTTTTGAATAAATTATACAAATAAGCATTGATATTCAATGCTCCAGGAATAAAATATTTTAGTATTGTGCACAAGCTAGGCAGAGATGGTAGGGGGACTATGTAGAGTAAGATGACAGCAAGGATCTTCAACTATATAGTAAGCATAAGTAGTAAGTATCATTGCACGAGCCTTGGCTTGCACGAGCCCGAACGGCTCATAGAGCAGGAGCCCATCTCCTGTTTTTGTTGCGTGAGGCAGCTTGATGTAAAGTACACCCCCTGGATAGGACGCTAGTCTATCGCAGGGCCTTACCCCCAATCTATATCCTTAGTAGGCATAAACCACCTGAATATTGATATTCATTCGATTTTTCATCAAGCTTGGGTGATTTTAAGACATTTTTCAAACACCCAGCACTTGGGAAACATAGATCAGGTGTGGCCAACTCTCCTGTAAAGCAAGTAGGATTTTCTTCCAGACCCATTTAGAAAAAAGAAAAAAAAAGTGTTACCCACTTCCATTAACCATTAACATTAAAAATTCCTGTGCTGAGCATACAACTTTCCACATGAGAACAGGGATCAATCCCTGCTTACAACCTTCCCACTGTTTCTAGCATTTGCCTGTGTCCCGATCTCATTTCATTACTGTCTGAATAAAGTGTCAACCCACAAACAAACAAAAAAAATACTTTATCCCCCAAAAATCTCAAAGTAACAAAGTCATCAAATTGTGAGCGTTCATTTAATGTTCAAAGCATCCTAAATACACCTAACCTGTGGTTTACATTTTTTCCCCACCCTGGTCATAGGCCTACGCCATGTCCAAATACATAGAATTGCAGAACATTTGTTTTAAAACAGTAACAAAATAATTCTAAATCATTCTCAGCATTGTTTGACTACCTCCATCAAACCCCGTCTCGTGTTATGCTCATAGTCATAGAAGAACCTACATGAAACGTTACATTAAAAGTGGCAAAAACAATACTTTGCAAAACTTCACGAGAGCTAAAGCCCTTGGCAGATCCCAGACAGCTCGCAAACTCACCCAGAGATCCGTGCCCCAGTCCATGTTTAACGTCTTCTTATCAGCGGATCCCTGAATACAAAGAACTTCTTCAAACTTATCCCAATTTGGAGGACGCCTCAATCCTGAAAAATGAATTCCGAGGACGCTCAAATACCCCTTCTGGTATCCTTTCCGTTTCTAAACAGTGAGAATCATTTCTCCCTATAATTTAGCTAGTTATCGCTAACTAGTCTAGTTAATCTAAACAATATTCGTTGCAAAGGAAAGAGGAATAAACTAGCTTTCATATCCGCGTCACTCCCAAATCCTAATTCTTAAAGGGACAGTTCCCTAATGTATTTGCCTTCAATAAAATGTTCACTGGCGACAGACTGGCAGTGGCATGTCATAAGCAGTGACGCTTGTTTATTTACTTTTAAAAACAGTTTTGAAAATAGTTTTTCTTCAATAAAATGTTCACTGGCGACAGACTGGCAGTGGCATGTCATAAGCAGTGACGCTTGTTTATTTACTTTTAAAAACAGTTTTGAAAATAGTTTTATAAAGGAAAATTAATGTTCAGATTCTACTGTAATTAGACTACAGCAAGCAATACAATTAAGCATTGATATAGAAATATGAACATTCTTATTAAATTCCTTTGTATGATGACAGATGCAAGACACTTGAACAGCCAAAAATCTACAAATGCATTTAAAAAACGCTAGTCACACAAAAAGCTCATAGTTAAGATTGTTTAAACACAATTCAACAAACTGTACCACTGAATCAAGGCCCATGTATCGACAGTATTCTGATTCATTTTCTAGACTGAGGTAAGCACACACACACATAGCTACTTCATACTTACATAAATCCTCAAATTTTACAACACTATTTGTTCAAGAGGGCAGCCAGCACATGGCAGTAATACATTTCCTTTTGTTATTTTCTTATACAGTGTAATTCCTAGCAGGGGTGCAACTTTCACTGGGGACGGGGGATGGGGGGCATGTCCCCCCCTACATTCTGAAATTGCATTTTCTGTCTCCCACAGTCTATCATTGGAATTTGATACAAAACGAGGCAACGGTATGCTTTAAGACCATGCAGACGTCTCCGAGCGGTCGCATAGGCTGTTTGGAGTGTTTATCCGACTGGATATTTAAAATATATATATATATGTCCCTCCACTTCTAAAACCAAAGTTGCTATGTGTCTAGTCTACACATAGTTGACATTGACTCCAAATCCCATACAAGTACATTAACAGTAAACTCACATAGATTTGTTACTCAAAGTCACATTCAAAATCAAGGAAAATACTAGTCCAATTGAATCCCCACCTTAATCTTACATTTTAAATATTTTTTTTGCAGATCACGCAGTCGATTTGATTTATTAAATCCCATTGTTGCTTGTAGACCAAATCATTTTCATGTCATGCAAAAGTGTTACTGCGTGAAGTTTAAAATACATTCTGTCATTACTAAATTGGGAATGTGATATATTTTAAACTTTTTTTTAAATGTACACACACAAAAAGATTTCATGAATAAAAGCTTGTCATCCTAAAATGAAGTGGATGTTGACGCAATCTTTATAAGCGGGAGGGATTCGTATTTCATTGGTCCTCAACTCGTGGCTCAGTCGTTTCATTCAGTGTAAGTGGAGTTCACAGGAGGTTGGTGGCACCTTAATTGGGGATGACGGGCTCTTGGTAAATGGCTGGAGCGCAATCAGTGGAATGGCATCCACGCTCCGTTCCAGCCATTATCATGGGCCGTCCTCCCCTCAGCAGCCTCTACTGGGCTGGAGTTAGCCTGCTCAGGAGCAGATTAGTTCTGAAATGTATCTGGCTAAAGGGTGAGCCACTTTCGTATGACTGGCTATCCCGAGTTGAACTCAGAGTTTTCCTAATTTACCTAGGTAACTCCTCAAACCTTCGTAGGATACCCCTCTGGATCAGATTGGTCTACCCCTGTTGTAGACAGTGGCATCATTGGAACGTTGTTTGGCTGGTTGACGTCTGTGGTGTTGATTGTTATGAAATGATAATATCCTTGTATTTTCCTCAACATACAGAAGACGTTCAGGAGTATCAGGGTACTGACCAGGATAACTAATGTAATAATTACAATAATTATAATTGTGGGGTCATCTGAAGAGGAGGAAATAGAAGGAGATGAGGAGAGTTTAGACATGATTCAGACCAATTCTGTTGATAAATTAAAATAATAAATCTTCTCCTTTCCCCCCTCTGATAACCAGGTGGTGAATCGCATCTCTGCATGTCTGGCAGACATATCAGTGTGGATGACGGATCACCACCTCAAGCTGAACCTCGGCAAGACGGAGCTGCTCTTCCTCCTGGGGAAGGACTGCCCGTTCCATGATCTCGCCATCACGGTTGACAACTCCATTGTGTCCTCCTCCCAGAGTGCTAAGAACCTTGGCGTGATCCTGGACAACACCCTGTCGTTCTCAACTAACATCAAGGCGGTGACCCGTTCCTGTAGGTTCATGCTCTACAACATTCGCAGAGTACGACCCTGCCTCACGCAGGAAGCGGCGCAGGTCCTAATCCAGGCACTTGTCATCTCCCGTCTGGATTACTGCAACTCGCTGTTGGCTGGGCTCCCTGCCTGTGCCATTAAACCCCTACAACTCATCCAGAACGCCGCAGACCGTCTGGTGTTCAACTTTCCCAAGTTCTCTCACGTCACCCCGCTCCTCCGCTCTCTCCACTGGCTTCCAGTTGAAGCTCGCATCCGCTACAAGACCATGGTGCTTGCCTACGGAGCTGTGAGGGGAACGGCACCTCCGTACCTTCAGGCTCTGATCAGGCCCTACACCCAAACAAGGGCACTGCGTTCATCCACCTCTGGCCTGCTCGCCTCCCTACCTCTGAGGAAGTACAGTTCCCGCTCAGCCCAGTCAAAACTGTTCGCTGCTCTGGCACCCCAATGGTGGAACAAACTCCCTCACGACGCCAGGTCAGCGGAGTCAATCACCACCTTCCGGAGACACCTGAAACCCCACCTCTTTAAGGAATACCTAGGATAGGATAAAGTAATCCTTCTAACCCCCCCCCCTCTTAAAAGAGTTAGATGCACTATTGTAAAGTGGTTGTTCCACTGGATATCATAAGGTGAATGCACCAATTTGTAAGTCGCTCTGGATAAGAGCGTCTGCTAAATGACTTAAATGTAAATGTAATAAATTGATTCAGGCTAGCTTGTGATCTAGGATTTCTGTTTCGCAATTCAGCTCTTTAGAATTAAATGCGATTCATTTATTCATCTTACTGAAAGAATATGAAGTATGTCTTATGACAACATGAATCACTACATCAGGGTCAGCTATGTTTCTACCATAACATTACCCTCAGTCGGTCAGTTATAACTACCTTTCTACCTTTCATAGTTACTGTTGTTGTTCTGGTGGCCGTCCCAACTCTATTCGTGGCAGTGCAGATGTAGATCCCAGCGTTGGTAGACGTGGCTGTGGTGATTCTAATAGTCCTCTGGCCCCCCTCAGTGGACAACTTCACATTGTGTGCAGCGGTGTAGTTCCACTTCATCTCAGGAGGAGGGTTCCCCTCAGCACTGCAGTTCAGAGACACATCACTGCCTGCACTCACCTCCACTGTGTCATTCCCAAGAAGGAACTTAGGAGCATCTAAGGAGAAATGAGGTGCTTTTAGAGTAGACCACTCAAAACTATGCAACTTATGGGATTTCAATTGGAAGCCATACCCGTCAAGTGTTTTTGATTTATGAAAACGATCAAGATTAATAGCCAACTCACAGTGTACAGTAATGCTGAGAGGTTCTGATGTCACTGTATGCTGTGGTCCCTCTGGTCCCAGGTCCAGTTCTGCTCTACATCTATACTGAGCTCCATCATCATCTCTATTGGGGCTGATCATCAGAGTATCTGACACATCCACTGGTGTCTTACTGACGTTACTGTAAGTTACATTATCTAAGGGTTCATTTCCTTTGTACCACTTCACAACCAGGTTCTGTAGAGGAGCGATGTTCTGTATGTCACACTGCAGCTGGTACTCTGTCCCCTCCACCATGGGACCAGAGTGGCTCAGAACAGAGATGGACACGCTGTCTGGAGTCTCTGTAGAGGAGGTCAACAATATAAAAAACCCTCAATGCTGATATACAGTTAAATAGAAACATACCTTTCACATTCACAAGGAGGAAAATACTCACTGTAGAGAATGACTGGAAGTACTTTTGAGGGTTGTCCCTCATCATTGAGAGTGATGTAGCATTTAGGTTCTATTGTCCAATCAGTACGTTTATCCACAGTCCAAGTGACAACGTTGACATCTTGTTCAAAACCTGTACCTCCGTATGTGGCCTCCCAGCCCATTCCCTCATGGTCTGTGGATGATGTGCTGCAGTTGACTGAGACTGAGTCTCCATATCTCACCACCACTCTGGGAGGGTTGAGCTCAAGAGGAAAGGTAACTACTGTAAAAACATACAAGAATGAAGACATCAATGTGAAATCCACATCAAATATGAACTGTTCTGCCTTGTGAGATGTTACACCACATGGAAATTCACACCCACCCCACCCATTTAGACACTGACATATCACTCAATAACATCAACAGTGTCTGTATTGTACCTGAGTGAGTGTGTGTTTCTTGTGATTTCATGTCATTATATAATTGTATCCTTTAATTTGGGTCCTGAGTTGTTTCTATCCATGTGACCTGATCAGGAAAAACTCAGGTCCCTGTCTACTGATGACTGTTACCTTATTGCATTATTGCAACATATCAATATAACTTTTTTATTGCTCATTGAATACTTTAATTTCTTGACTTTAATTGCTCTCAAATATTAGTTTTCAAATTGGCCATTGTGGGGTTAAAACTAATTTCCTTTGTCAAAAATCAACTTCCGTTCAAGTTTTGTTAGCGGGAGGCGAGGACATGTTTAAGTACCACCCTGGGAGACAGCAAACAGTTACTATATCACCAGAGTAGATAATAACTATATGATAAACTACAGTCAACATAAACATCATAACCCACACAGCGATCACAACAATAGATATTAATAGATAAGTATGGAACAAATTAACCACTCACCTCCATGTAACAGCATGAGCATGAGGAGGCCCAACATCCTCTGGAGTGAGATCATGGTAGTTCTCTGGTACCCCATGCTGAGCAAGGTGAGGGTGATGGGGGACAGGATGCCCTGACTGATGGTCCAGGCTCGGTCCTAACGCTGTGATAGTGCCAGTTAGTGTATCTCAGGCAGAGCACTTACTGTGTGAAACAAGTGTTTCACAGAGGAAATTCAAACCCTACCCTGATGCTGTGCAAAGAGGAAACTGTTAAACTGAAACATGACATCAATCCAGTGGTGGAAAAAGTACCCAATTGTCATACTTGAGTCAAAGTAAAGATACCTTAATAGAAAATGACTCAAGTAAAAGTGAAAGTCACCCAGTAAAATCCTACTTGAGTGTAAGTAAAAAAGTATTTGGTTTTAAATAAACATAAGTATCAAAAGTAAATGCAATAGCTCAAATATACTTAAGTATCAAAAGTAAAAGTATAATAATTTCAAATTCCTTATATTAAGCAAACCTTTTTCCTTATATTAAGCACATTCTTTTATTTACCGATAGCCAGGGACACACTCCAACACTCACACATCATTTATAAACAAAGCATTTGTGTTTAGTGAGTCTGCCAGATCAGAGGCAGTAGAGATGACCAGGGATTTTCTCTTTATGTGCTTGAATTAGACCTTTTTCCTGTCCTGGTAGGCATTAAAAATGTAACGAGTACTTTTGGGTGTCAGGGAAAATGTATGGAGTAAAAAGTATATTATTTTCTTCAAGAATGTAATAAAGTAAAAGTCATCAAAAATATAAATAGTAAAGTACAGATACCCCAAAAAACGACTTACGAAGTACTTTAAAGTATTTTTACTTAAGTACTTTACACCACTGCATCAAACCACAATGTCAGTTCTCATTAGTAAAAGAAACGTACTCCTACTTCACCTTGTGGTGTAATCTTCAAACATTGTTTTGCAATTTTTTATAAAATAAATACATTGCAGTTAGAAAACAATTCCACATGTTGTGTTGGCATGTCAGTCTAACGCTGTCTTATTAACATACCTGTTTAACATATAAGAACTTCATTAACATCCTTCCTTATCCATGAAGGAACCATAATATTGCCGTGATGCATGATTGACATGTGTATAACACAGGAGGCTGCTGAGGGGAGGACGGCTCATAATAATGGCTGGAACGGAGTGAATGGAATGGCATCAAACACATTTTAAACTATTCCACTCCAACCATTACCACGAGCCCGTCCTCCCCAATTAAGATGCCACCAACCTCCTGTGGTGTATATCTAACGGGAAGACGGTTAGGTGGGTTTGATCATCATGGTGACCGTCTTGAGGGAGTAGGAGCCGCCGTGGAACTCTGCCCAGTAAACCCCGTCCTGGTAGCGGCTGCGGTAGTGACCCCCTCGATACCACACGCCGTTTAAGTTGGAGTGGGCACACATGTGGTACCACCAGCCCCCCTTCTGGAAGTGGGCACAGTTCCCTAATGAGGAAATGGAGAGAGAAACCAACTCATCAAGCCAAACCTGGGTGCTCAAACAGGCAGCCATGAAAAGAGGCAGAAATGAAAAAAGAGAGGGTAGTAGAGAGAGAGAGGATTCACCTGAATAAGCATCCTTATCCTTGTCCAAAGTTGTAAAGGCTTTGTTATTGTGCCAGGACATTGAGTCTCCGGCGTTGCCTTGGTATTCCCCCAGCCTCAGACGGTACCAGTCGCTCTCAGGCTCCAGGCGGAAGCTGTCGTACTCTGCAAACACCTGGCGGCCCTGCCAGTCCTCCATGGCCACCCGAAGCTTGTAGTGGGCCTGCTTGGTCAGCCAGTAGAGGTGCTCCAGACCCAGCCAGTACTCTCCATCCAGGTTCCCAAAGCCTTGCTGGGGTGGAGGGGTACAACAGATAGTTTAGGGTTATGTTCACTGTAGCAATAGTTTTCATGACTTCTGTGGTGTTAAACCGTCCTCAACTGAAGTATACTCTTGAGTCTCTGAGCTGTAATACCAGCTGGGTTTTAGAGCCCACTGTGATGGTTGTCAATTACAGTAACTATACAGCTCGTGTTTCATGACATATAATCAGCTGAAATGAAAGGCAAACGGAGGAGGGGAAAGGATTATTGGTCTGCAGTGCACACACTCACTGTGTGTTTTGTATTGCAGTGGTAATAGCACACTGTCTGATGTCATAACAAGCTCTTGAGCGCTTCACTTTTAGTGGCTCACTGCACACTGGAGGTGAGAGCACCTTGTACTGCTCCCAGGTCCTGAAGAAGTTGACTGATCCATCCTGTCTCCTCTGGATGACGGTCCAGCCTCCCTGGGCCTTGGTTTGTTCACACCAGGCCTGCAGAAGCCGGTTGGCGCTCTGTGGACGCAGCAGGTAGATCCCATTGGTGGTCTCGCCCGAGTCCAGCACATGCTGGCAGTCCCTCCAGGGTCCTGAGGGACAGAGATGGTGTAGGTATGTGGTTCACAAAGGCAGTTAGGATTTCAGGAAACATACCTGGGTTCAAATAGTCATAATTGTGCTCGATTGAGCCTGCCTGTTGCAATGGAACTAATGGAAGTCCAAAACGTCCAAACTCCATCCATCTGCCACTGGGCAGGCTCAACCAACTGCTGGAAATGAGGGAGTGAGACACGTAATGGAGAGAGGGGTCACACATCTGAATGCTCTGCCTTGTAATCTCACACATTCCAGTTGCGCACACAACGTGCATTGTATGGGGGTATCACCTTGTAATTCAAGGTTACATAGCAATGTCCTATAGAGGGCTGTGATTAGGGTGTGTGTTTGTTAGGGTGTGTGTGTGTGTGTGTGTGTGCGTGCGTGCGTGCGTGCGTGCGTGCGTGCGTGCGTGCGTGCGTGCGTGCGTGCGTGCGTGCGTGTGTGTGTGTGTGTGTGTGTGTGTGTGTGTGTGTGTGTGTGTGTGTGAGAGAGAGAGTGTTTGTTGTGTGTACTGCTGGTAAATTAGATTTTTTTAGATTCTAATATATTTTTATTTGGAATTCATCCTATTCGCTCTTTCTAGAGGAGGTGCTGACAAATCTGATTATTGGTACCAAATTGTGGATTAGCTACTTTTGATGGTTTATTTCCTAAAAGAGGATTATTATATTTTGGCCCATTTGATTGTTATTTATAACAAATATTATTGATGAATTTGCAAATGTTATATCAAAGTCAAACTTTGTGTGTGTGTGTGTGTGTGTGTGTGTGTGTGTGTGTGTGTGTGTGTGTGTGTGTGTGTGTGTGTGTGTGTGTGTGTGTGTGTGTGTGTGTGTGTGTGTGTGTGTGTGTGTGTGTGTATGCGTGTGTGTGTTACTCATTAACAAAGCCCCTTCTCTACTCTGATGAGAACAGCTGGCAGTTATTAGACATTGTTTAGGCATTCCCAGAGAGATAACAAAGTCCTATCAGAGGGTCAGTGACTCCCCGAGCTTCTGCACAGTGTCTTCTGGAGTGTAAATAACACTGACAAAATACTGACACTGTTTCATACACAAACTCAAGGTCCCGACAGCAAACAATTAAGCATTTGAAGGGCCGAAAGAAAACAGCTTGTTTGTTCTGATTGTTGTCAAAGGTGACAGAAAAACCATATCGAAAAACAATATCGAAACAAAGCAGGAACCAATGAGATATGCGATGTATTGACTGAAATAGAAACAAGGTGTTATAATGTGTGATAACGCTGCCGGGGGAAGATAGATACATAGTGTTACTCTGTCTTACAAAGACAGACCTTCATTCCTACATAGACAGTGTTGGTTAAGCTGAAAGCGCCGTTGGCAGTTGTAAGCTCTGAGGGTGCCATGATTTACCTGGGGTCTTAGTGACAGGGAAGCTTATGAAGGGGGCGTCAGTAGGGGTGTCGGCCATGGTGGTGGGGAGCACCTTTGTCCCCTGCAGGGGTTCTCTCTCCTCCTGTGGCTGTAGTGGAGGGGCGCCCTGGTCTCTCTGAACATCATTAGCCATCTCCTTGGACTGTGAGCTGTCATTCAGACGCCCACTGGACTGGATACTCAGGGGTTCAGATGTCATCTGTCCAATACAACACAAATATATAAAGACATTTGTACAGACCATTGTGGGTACTGTAGTATGTTATGGTACAACTTTAGCTTCATGGGTCAGGGTCAATGCTTGAGAAAGGCCCATGATAACAATGCCAGTGATTTGATAAATACAGAGCTCCCCCTACCTGTGGAGGTGGGGTAGTGTTCTTGGTGGTCTGGCACAGCTTCTCCAGCCGGGCGATGAGCTGACTCTGGTTGCTCATCATGGAGGTGAGGGCTCCATACTTCTTCTCCAGCTCCCTGTAACTAATGGAGATCTGCAGCATCTGGGATGTTGGTCCACCATGACCGAGCAACAGACAACGGGACAATCAGGGATGTATCAAGGTGCTACATGCCTGTAGTTATATGATTCTAACTTCCCCCTTATGAACACAGCTGTTCCCACAATGCTCTCTGTCTGATTACCTGTGCGGTGGCGTTGAGCAGTAGGTTCTCGACCCGCCTCTGTTCGACCACCTGGTCCTTCCTGTACATAACCTCGTGCAGCAGCTGGGCGTAGAGCTGGGCGATGCGGGAGTTCATGCTGCCGCTCTCTTTCCGTAGCGCCCGTACCTCCGTAACCAGGGCCCCCTCCTGCTCCAGCTGGCCCCTTAGCTTCTCCAGCTGTTCCTGCTGACGGCTCAACTCACCCCGCAGAGCCGTTACCTCTGAGTGGTTGGAGGCGCCGGTGGTGGACTCGGTGCTCACGCACAGCGCCCCCTTCAGTTTCTGCTGGGGAACGATAAAGGTGTAGGAGCAGCGGCCTGCTTTTAGCTCTGAGGAGCGGGACGGGCGCTTCTGGGACTCTTCCTTCCGCCCCCCCACCTCAGGCATGACTAGGAGGAGCACCAGCAACAGAGACAGGCCAATAGTCAGCTGCTTCTCCATCTACCTGTTCAACTGCTCTTCTGTCCATGGAAATAAGCAGTGATAGAGATTCATTAGCAGATTCCCCCAATAAAAGATGATACTCTATATCTAGAACATGTAGAGATGTATTCATTCATTAAAACTAGCATTTGCCCATTTCAAACAACTATAATTGTACACCAACAAGTACATCACAGTCAGACACTGGCCACAAAGATGCAAATTTCCATACAGGCATTTTCAGTGGATAGCAGAGCATGTAAAAGTGCTACCACAATATCTAAGATGGAGCTCAGACTGTCTTTTAAGCCTTGAAAACCCACCAGATGTTCCCCTGGTAGGTGAAAGTACACGTAACCCTGTCTGCCTGGCTGGAGTTTATTAACAAGTCAACACTGGGGTGACGATGGTCAACAAAACCCAGTCAGAGTCAACTCACACTTCCATCCCATTGGTCAACACAATCCTTTCAGGGTCAACTCTGGCTACCACCATTGTCAACACCATAAACACCATTATCACCTCAACATTGACACAACACACTATATTTGCAGGGGTCACTACTCCTCAACCTCAGTGAAACACATTATTGGTAGCAACAAGTTTCTGTAAGTAAACTGGAATACCAAAGAAAAAGAATACATCACATGATTGCCAAATGGTAGTGTCAGAAGCCCTGTACCATATCGCCAAACATTAACCATTGATCATCTACATTATAATAGTAGCACTATTCTTATTAAATCTGAAATGGGATCCTATCTTTGTAACTTTTAAAGTGAGGGAGCATGACTTACCTCAGTCCTGTTCAGTGGTATAGAGTTAGTTGGCAAACTCTGTCAGCTGTGTTCCTGTGTGTATCCCAGAATCCTGAGCTCTAATGGGTACAGAATGTACTTCTTTAAAGCATCCTCATCTAGAATCCAGATGACAGGACTAACGGACCTTTCCTTAGCATTGCCTCAGAATGGTCTACTGCCTCAGAATTTCCTCCCAATGAGAAAGTCCACCGCTGTGGCTGTAGCATGCAGCCCGGCGACCCTTTTTCCTAGTGTGTCTGAGCCTCACAGAGACAGGCAGACCAGAGAGACTGAGCTACAGTAAGAAAGACTCAAGGGACAAAGAGAACTACACACCAAACTGACACACAACGTTTTTTCAGCAGCAAGACCTCCCCCTCACTTCATCCCTGTCACAGGCCCTCTAAACAAAGAGAGACATAATTACAAACTACCCAAATGACACCCCCTCTCTCTCTCCTCCCATCCTCTCAGCTCAGCTGCCTCTGGCCCTCAGTGCAGGAAGCAGGAGCCCTCTCTCTGTCTCTGTCCGTTGCCTCCCTTCAGCCTGCTGTTCTCTCACAGAGGCCTACTCCCAGGCGGTCCATCTGTTACTGTAGTTCAGCTTGAAAAGGAAGCCTATGAGTAATCAATATAATTTATTAAACAATGTCAAATATAAAAACAATATATTGAGGGTTATAATATGGATAAGATGCAGATGAAGGTGAATATCCACCGTATGATGAGGAATAATTCTGTCAGTCATCATGGATAGTCTCTTTCAACTGCTGTGTGCTAGTAGATACGGTAAAGACGGCATTTCATCTAAAAGGACCCATGAGCGCAACGTGTGAAGTTTACAGGAACATGTCAAATTTGGTGTCAAATGAAAGCTAAGAGTCTATGGTTTTACAAATTAAGGCATATATACATTTTCCAACCATTTTCATCCTAAAAATGTGGAATAAGTAAAGGCTTTGATTTGATTTCTGGTCCAACAGATAGAAAATGGGTCTTAAAAAACATCTACCAGAAAAAAGTATTAAAAGGTATTAGAAATACATTAAAAAACAATCATGTAAAGACCTCTGCCAACTAATATCAACACTTATATTTCGTTTTTTAGATTACATTGCCTTCTGCCTTGTAATTCCGTTACCTAAAACCTCTAATTTCACTCACTCATGAGAAAGGAGGATGAAAGGTCACAGAAGTAACAAGTAAAGGTATACCTACCAATTAGTCATAGTGTTTTTACTGATATCAAGTTTGTTTATGAATTATTAAGTGATTAAAACTATACCAGGCGGTGTCAGAGGAAGGCCCAAGAAATTGTCAAAATCTTCAGCCACCCAAGCCACAGACTGTTCTCTCTGCTACCGCAGGGCAAGCGGTACCGATGCATCAAGTCTGGAACCACCAGGAGCCTGAACAGCTTCTACCCCCAACCCATAAGACTTGTAAACAAGACTAAATAGCTAATCAAATGGCTACCCGGACTACCAGCATTGACCCTTTTTGCACTAACTCTCTTGCACTGACTCTATGCACACACACTAGACTCTATCCACACACTCACATATATTAACACTGACACCCCAACACACACATACATACACACACAAACACACTACATATGTTCACACACACATAACATGTACACACATGTATACTGACACCACACACATGCATACTGATGCCACACACACACACTTTCACCCTCACCACATACGCTGATGCTACTGTCTATCCTGTTGCCTAGTAACTTTACCCCTAACTATATGTACAGTACAGACAGTTGAAGTCGGAAGTTTACATACACCTTAACCAAATACATTTAAACTCAGTTTTTCACAATTCCTGACATTTAATCCTCTTAAAAATTCCCTGTCTTAGGTCAGTTAGGATCACCACTTTATTTTAAGAATGTGAAATGTCAGAATAATAGTAGAGAGAATGATTTATTTCAGCATTTATTTATTTCATCACATTCCCAGTGGATCAGAAGTTTACATACACTCAATTAGTATTTGGTAGCATTGCCTTTAAATTGTTTAACTTGGGTCAAATGTTTCGGGTAGCCTTTCACAAGTTCCCACAATAAGTTGGGTGAATTTTGGCCCATTCCTCCTGACAGAGCTGGTTTAACTGAGTCAGGTTTGTAGGCCTCCTTGCTCGCACACTTTTTCAGTTCTGCCCACAAATTTTCTATGGGATTGTGGTCAGGGCTTTGTGATGGCCACTCCAATACCTTGACTTCGTTGTCCTTAAGGCATTGTGCCACAACTTTGGAAGTATGCTTGGAGTCATTGTCCATTTGGAAGACCCATTTGCGACCAAGCTTTAACTTCCTGACTGATGTCTTGAGATGTTGCCTCAATATATCCACATAATGTTCCTCCCTCATGATGCCATCTATTTTGTGAAGTGCACCAGTCCCTCCTGCAGCAAAGCACCCCCACAACATGATGCTGCCACCCCGTGCTTCACGGTTGATGGTGTTCTTCGGCTTGCAAGCCTCCCCCTTTTTCCTCCAAACATAATGATAGTCATTATGGCCAAACAGCTCTATTTTTGTTTCATCAGACCAGAGGATATTTCTCCAAAAAGTACGATATTTGTCCCCATGTGCAGTTGCAAACCGTAGTCTGGCTTTTTTATGGCAGTTTTGGAGCAGTGGCTTCTTCCTTGCTGAGCACCTTTCAGGTTATGTCTATATAGGACTCGTTTTACTGTGGCTATAGATACTTTTGTACCTGTTTCCTCCAGCATCTTCACAAGGTCCTTTGCTGTTGTTCTGGGATTGATTTGCACCTTTCGCACCAAAGTACGTTCATCTCTAGGAGACAGAACGCGTCTCCTTCCTGAGCGGTATGACGGCTTCGTGGTCCCATGGTGTTTATACTTGCGTACTATTGTTTGTACAGATGAACGTGGTACCTTCAGGTGTTTGGAAATGGCTCCCAAGGATGAACCAGACTTGTGGAGGTCTACAAATGTTTTTCTGAGGTCTTGGCTGATTTCTTTTGATTTTCCCATGATGTCAAGCAAAGAGGCATTGAGTTTGAAGGTAGGCCTTGAAATACATCCACAGGTACACCTCCTATTGACCCAAATGATGTCAATTTCCCTATCAGAAGCTTCTAAAGCCATGACATCACCTTAGTGTATGTAAACTTCTGACCCACTGGAATTGTGATACAGTGAATTATAAGTGAAATAATCTGTCTGTAAACAATTGTTGGAAAAATTACTTGTGTCATGCACAAGTAGATGTCCTAACCGACTTGCGAAAACTATAGTTTGTTAACAAGACATTTGTGGAGTGGTTGAAAAACGAGTTTATTGACTCCAACCTAAGTGTATGTAAACTTCCGACTTCAACTGTATATACTGTAATCTAGTCAAGGCCTATCCTATTTAATTATTGCTGTACATATACTATTCTATACTACGTATTCTTCAGATATACAAAATATTCTATCCATATACTGTCCATAATGTCTATACATCCCAGTATATATATATATATACAGTACCAGTCAAAAGTTTGGACAGACCTACTAATTGAAGGGTTTTTCTTTGTTTTTACTATTTTCTACATTGTAGAATAGTAGTGAATACATGAACGCTATGAAATAACACATATGGAATCATGTAGTAACCAAAAAAAGTGTTAAACAAATAAAAATATATTTTAGAGTCTTCAAAGTAGCCACCCTTTGCATTGATGACAGCTTTGCACACTCTTGTCATTCTCTCAACCAGCTTCATGAGGTAGTCACCTGGAATACATTTTAAAAAACAGGTGTGCATTGTTAAAAGTTAGATTGTGTCACATTCTGACCTTAGTTCTTTTGTTATTTCTTTGTTTTAGTATGGTCAGGGCGTGAGTTGGGTGGGTTGTCTATGTTAGTTTTTCTATGTTGTGTTTTGCGTTTGGCCTGGTATGGTTCTCAATCAGAGGCAGATGTCGTTAGTTGTCTCTGATTGAGAATCATACTTAGGTAGCCTTTTTCCACCTGTGTTTCGTGGGTGATTATTTTCTGTTCTGTGTTTTGTATTTTCACCGTTCAGGACTGTTTCGTTTCGTTCTCGTGTTTTGTTGTTTTTGTTCGAGTATTCGTTTTCATTAAAAGAGATTATGAATACTTACCACACTGCACCTTGGTCCTCCTCTCTTTCTCCCAATGACGAACGTTACAGATTGTGGAATTTCTTTCCTTCTTAATGCATTTGAGCTAGTCAGTTGTGTTGTGACAAGGTAGGGGTGGTATACAGAAGATAGCCCTATTTGGTAAAAGCCCAAGTCCATATTATGGCAAGAACAGCTCAAATAAGCAAAGAGAAACAATAGTCCATCATTACTTTAAGACATGAAGGTCAGTTAATACCAATATTAAGAAGGGACTTGCTTGGGCCAAGAAACACGGTGGAAATCTGTCCTTTGGTCTGATGAGTCCAAATTGGAGATTTTTGGTTCCAACCGCCGTATCTTTGTGAGACACAGAGTAGGTGAATGGATGATCTCCGCATGTGTAGTTCCCAAGCATGGAGGAGGAGGTGTGATGGTGTGGGGGTGCTTTGATGGTGACACTGCCTGTGATTTATTTAGAATTCAAGGCACACTTAACCAGCATGGCTACCACAGCATTCTGCAGCAATACGCCATCTCATATGGTTTGCGCTTAGTGAGACTATCATTTGTTTTTCAACAGGACAATGACCCAAAACACACCTCCAGGCTGTGTAAGGGCTATTTGACCAAGGAGAGTGATAGAGTGCTGCATCAGATGACCTGGCATCCACAATCACCCGACCTCAACCCAATTGAGATGGTTTGGGATGAGTTGGACCGCAGAGTGAAGGAAAAGCAGCCAACAAGTGCTCAGCAAATGTGGGAAGTCCTTCAAGACTGTTGGAAAAGCATTCCTTAGTGCTGCTGCAAGTTCTACATTTTAAATTTTGTTATAATTATTATTTGTGTGTATGTGTGTATGTATGTATATGTAGGTATGTATATATGTATATATATATATATATATAACATTTTTTTTTAATTATTTATTATTATTATTATTTTTTTTTTAAGTCTGTCACATCTGTGAATGTGGAATGTGTTTGGTTGGTTGTTTGAAAACTTAATAAAACTTTAAATTGAAAAAAAAAGGAAAAGCATTCCTCATGAAGTTGGTTGAGAGAATGCCAAGATTGTGCAAAGCTGCCATCAAGGCAAAGGGTGGCTACTTTGAAGGATCCAAAATATTTTTTGATTTATTTAAATTTGTTTTGGTTACTACATGATTCCATATATGTTATTTCATAGTTTCGATGTCTTCACTATTATTCTACAATGTTGGAAATAGTAAAAAAAAAAAAAAAAAAATCATGCGTGGCTGCATCCAAACTTTTGACTGGTACTGTATATATACACTGCTCAAAAAAATAAAGGGAACACTTAAACAACACAATGTAACTCCAAGTCAATCACACTTCTGTGAAATCAAACTGTCCACTTAGGAAGCAACACTGATTGACAATAAATTGCACATGCTGTTGTGCAAATGGAATAGACAAAAGGTGGAAATTATAGGCAATTAGCAAGACACCCCCAATAAAGGAGTGGTTCTGCAGGTGGTGACCACAGACCACTTCTCAGTTCCTATGCTTCCTGGCTGATGTTTTGGTCACTTTTGAATGCTGGTGCTTTCACTCTAGTGGTAGCATGAGACGGAGTCTACAACCCACACAAGTGGCTCAGGTAGTGCAGCTCATCCAGGATGGCACATCAATGCGCGCTGTGGCAAGAAGGTTTGCTGTGTCTGTCAGCGTAGTGTCCAGAGCATGGAGGCGCTACCAGGAGACAGGCCAGTACATCAGGAGACATCAGGAGACGTGGAGGAGGCCGTAGGAGGGCAACAACCCAGCAGCAGGACCACTACCTCCGCCTTTGTGCAAGGAGGAGCACTGTCAGAGCCCTGCAAAATGACCTCCAGCATCATCTATATCTATATTTCTTAATTCCATTCTTTAACTTTTTAGATTTGTGTGTATTGTTGTGTATTGTTAGATATTACTGCACTGTTGGAGCTAGAAACACAAGCATTTCGCTACACCCACAATAACATCTGCTAAATACACTACATGACCAAAAGTATGTGGACACCTGCTCGTTGAACATATCATTCCAAAATCATGGTTATTAATATGGAGTTGGTCCCCCCCTTTGCTGCTATAACAGCCTCCACTCTTCTGGGAAGGCTTTCCACTAGATGTTGGAACTTTGCTGCGGGGACTTGCTTCCATTCAGCCACAAGAGCATTAGTGAGATTGGGCACTGATGACCTTCCCCAAAATGTTGCCACAAAGTTGGAAGCACAGAATCATCTAGAATGTAATTGTATGCTTTAGCGTTAAGATTTCCCTTCACTGGAACTAAGGGGCCGGGCCCGAACCATGAAAAACAGCCCCAGACCATTATTCCTCTTAACCAAACTTTACAGATGGCACTATGCATTGGGGCAGGTAGCGTTCACCTGGCATCTGCCAAACCTACATTAATCCGTCGGACTGCCAGATAGTGATGCGTGATTGATCACTCCAGAGAACGCGTTTCCACTGCTCCAGAGTCCAATGGTGGAGAGCTCCAGCCCACGCTCGGCATTGCGCATGGTGATCTTTGGCCTGTGTGCGACTGCTCGGCCAGGAAAACCCATTTCATTAAGCTCCCGACGAACAGTTATTGTGCTGAAATTGCTTCCAGAGGCAGTTTGGAACTCGGTAGTGAGCAGTGGTGTAAAGTACATAAGTAAGAATACTTTAAAGTACTACTTAAGTAGTTTTTGGGGGTATCTGTACTTTACCTTACTATTTAAATGTTGGACTTTTACTTTTACTTCAGTATATTCCTAAAGAAAAGAATATACCTTTTACTCCATACATTTTCTCTGACATCCAAAAAGTACTCGTTACCCCTTTCCCTTTCCCTTTACATTTTGAATACTTAGCAGTACAGGAAACTGGTCCAATTCACACACTTATCAAGAGAAAATCCCTGGTCATCCCTACTGCATCTGATCCGGCAGACTCACTAATCACAAATGCTTAGTTTGTAAATTATGTCTGAGTGTTGGAGTGTGTCCCTGGCTATCTGTTAATACAAAAAAACAAGAAAATCATGCTGTTTTGTTTGCTTAATAAGCAATTTGAAATAATTTATACTTTTACTTTTGATACTTAAATATATTTTAGCAATTACATTTACTTTTGATACTTAAGTATATTTAAAACCAAATACTTTTAGACTTTTACTCAAGTAGTATTTTACTGGGGGACTTTCACTTTTACTTGTGTCATTTTCTATTAATGTAACTTTACTTTTAGTCAAGTATGAAAATGTGATACTTTTTTCGCCATTGGTAGTGAGTGTTGCAATCGAGGAAAGACGATTTTAAGTTGGTGGTCCCATTCTGTGAGCTTTTGTGGTCTACCACTTCGTGGCTGAGCCGTTGTGGCTCCTAGATGTTTCCACTTCATAATAACAGGACTTACAATTGACCGGGGAGCTCTAGCAGGGCATACATTTTACAAACTGACTTGTTATAAAGATGGTTTCCTATGACGTTGCCATGTTGAAAGTCACTGATATCTTCAGTAAGTCCATTTTACTGCCAATGTTTGTCTATGGAGATTGAATGGCTGTGTGCTCGATTTTATGTACCTGTCAGCAAGGGTTGTTGCTGAAATAGCCAAATCCACTAATTTGAAGGGGTGTCCACATACTTTTGTATATATAGTGTATGTGTATGCGACCAATAAAATTTGACTTGATTTGAGTCACCACTAGAATTGTTATTTTTATGCTATTGAGTAGGCCTACATCTTAGTTTAATATAATTAAGCAAATTATGAATCTAACAATAGAAATCCTTATTATTTTGTAAGAAATGTAAGGTCTTTTTACATGTTGCAATAAAGTTGACTAAAGTAGAAGCTCATCTTTTGTTTGTAGGTATTTTCAGTTGGTAATGAGTAATATGTAATATCGAAATTGCTCATAGGTAACTATAAAGTTACGCATCACTTTAAATAGCTACATCCTGTGTAACAATTAGCGATAACCTTGTACTTATGCAGATATTACAGATATATACTCTGTGGTGTATTAGTGTGTTTATTTTCTCACTTGGATGACGATTAGATTGTCAGAATGGGTAACGCACTTTGTAGGTACACAATAATTAAAAGTAAGTACATCTCAAGATACACTTAATTTTAACTGGCTGTATCCTGTGTAACACCTAGTAATTACATTACACGTATACAGATATTACACGTACTCTGTGGAGTAATAGTGTGTTCATTTTTTCACTTGGATGGTGCTTCCAGAAGCTTTAAAATTAGGGCCAGGTTGTCAGGGTGGATGACGTACTATATAAGTACACATTAATTACATAATGTTCCCCTCAAAATCAGTGGTGGAAAAAGTACCCAATTGTTATACTTGAGAAAAAGTTAAAATACCTTAATAGAAAATGACTCAAGTAAAAGTGAAAGTCAGCCAGTAAAATACTACTTGAGTAAAAGTCTAGAAGTATTTGGTTTTAAATATACTTAAGTATCAAAAGTAAGTGTAATTGCTAAAATATACTTAAGTATCAAAAGTAAAAGTTTAAATCATTACAAATTCCTTATATTAAGCAAACCACACGGCAACATTTTCTTGTTTTTTAAGTTTAAGTATAGCCAGGGACACACTCCAACACTCAGACATCATTACAATTGAAGCATTTGTGTTTAGTTACTCCGACTGATCAGAGGGAAGGCCAGGGATGTTCTCTTTACTAGTGTGTGAATTGGACCATTTTCCTGTCCTGCTAAGCATTCAAAATGTAATGAGTACTTTTGGGTGTCAGGGAAAATGTATGGAGTAAAAAGTACATTATTTTTCTTTAGGAATGTAGTGAAGTAAAAGTAAAAGTTGTAAAAAATTAAATAGTAAAGTAAAGTACAGATACCCCCAAAAACGACTTAAGTAGTACTTGAAAGTATTTTTACATAAGTACTTTACACCACTGCTAAAGATACACTTCATTTCAACTAGCTAAATCCTGTCTAACACCTAGTAATTGCATTGTGTTATTCTGTGGTGTACTTGTGGGTTTAAATCAAATCAAAGTTTATTTGTCACGTGAGCCAAATACAAAAGGTGTACAGTGAAATGCTTACTTACAGGCACTAACCAACAGTGCAAAAAAGGTATTAGGTGAAGAATAGGTAAGTAAAGAAATAAAAACAACAGTAAAAAGACAGTGAAAAAAACAGTAGGGAGGCTATATACAGTAGTGAGGCTATATACAGGCACCGGTTAGTCGGGCTGATTGAGGTAGTATGTACATGTAGATATGGTGCGGGGGTTGGGGTGCGGGGGGCTGTGACTATTCATATATGATAAACAGAGAGTAGCAGTAGCGTAAAAGAGGGGTTGGCGGGTGGTGGGTGGCAGGTGGCGGGACACAATGCAGATAGCCCGGTTAGCCAATGTGCAGGGGCACTGGTTGGTTGGGCCAATTGAGGTAGTATGTACATGAATGTATAGTTAAAGTGACTATGCATATATGATAAACAGAGAGTAGCAGCAGCGTAAAAGAGGGGTTGGGGGGGCACACAATACAAATAGTCCAGGTAGCCATTTCATTACCTGTTCAGGAGTCTTATGGCTTGGGTGTAAAAACTGTTGAGGAGCCTTTTTGTCCTAGACTTGGGACTCCGGTACCGCTTGCCATGCGGTAGTAGAGAGAACAGTCTATGACTGAGGTGGCTGGGGTCTTTGACAATTTTTAGGGCCTTCCTCTGACACCGCCTGGTGTAGAGGTCCTGGATGGCAGGCAGCTTAGCCCCAGTGATGTACTGGGCCGCACGCACTACCCTCTGTAGTGCCTTGCGGTCGGAGGCCAAGCAATTGCCGTACCAGGTGCAACCAGTCAAGATGCTCTTATCTTCTTACTTGGATGGCAAGGAGATTCAGGTTTTCATAATGGGTAGTGTAAACATTAATTATACATTATTTTTGTATTATAATCTGGGATGACACCCATATGGTAGACCCCAGTCAGTGAGGTTGATTTATATATAACTGTCACACCCTGATCTGTTTCACCTGTCTTGTGCTTGTCTCCATCCTCCACCAGGTGTCTCCCATTTGTCCCCATTATCTTCTGTGTATTTATACCTGCGTTTTCTGTTTGTCTGTTGCCAGTTTGTCTTATCCCGTCAAATCCTACCCGCATATTCCCGTACTCCAGTTTTTGTTTTTCCTAGTCTTCCCAGTTCTGCCCTTTCTGCCTGTCCTGATCCTGCCTGCCGTCCTGAACCTGTCGTCCTGTACCTGCCTGACTCTGATTTGGATTATGACTCTTTGCCTGCCTTGACTTACCTTTTGCCTGCCCCTTGTACTATAATAAACTCTGAGACTTGTACTATCTGCCTCCTGTGTCTGCATCTGGGTCTTAGCCTGAGCCATGATATAACATGTTTTTATAAACTCAACCAAGTTAACCAAGATGGTACACTTTGGTGGCAAGCAACAATATTGAGTGGAGCAGCTTCTATCTCAACGCCATCAGACTGTTAAATAGCCATCACTTTGCTGCTTCCACCCGGTTACATAACCTTGCTCCTTAGAGGCTGCTGCCCTATATACATAGACTTGAAATCACTGCCCACTTTAATAATGGAACACTAGTCACTTTAATAATGTTTACATAGTTTTGCTTTACTCATCTCATATGTATATACTGTATTCTATTCTACTGTATTTTAGTCTATGCCACTCCGACATTGCTCGTCCTAATATTTATATATTCCTTAATTCCATTCTTTTACTTTTAGGTTTGTGTGTATTGTTATGAATTGTTAGATATTACTGCACTGTTGGAGCTAGAAACAAGAATTTCGTACACCCGCAATAACATCTGCTAAACATGTGTATGTGACCAATAACATTTGATTTTATTTGGAGATTTCGAAGGGTGCGGATTGACGGGTTGGTAATTAGAGCCTATTGAGCATCCAATTTTTATAATCTGGGACACCCAGCGCATCTGTCCACAAGAGATACAACCTTGTGACAGTTATTACTAAATCGGATACAGCTGATAAGAAACTAAATACTAAATTGGTGAATTGAAACACTAAATTGTTGAATTTAGTGGAAACTTGCCCCTTTGTAACAAACATGGTAACAATTGTTGTTACACCTCTGTAATTACAGAATGCAATTACCACCAGTTACATGTTATTACAGTATAACTATGAGTTATTACAATTAACTACACTACCTGTTACATGTAATTACACTGTAATAATGAAGTTTTACCCTTTGGACTTCATATTGCAAATGTTCTTTAAATACCCCAAGCAACACCAGGTCCGTTGCCAAATACACATGCTGGAAGCTGAGAACAAAAGTTTGGTTAGGCATTTGAATAAGACGAACGTTTTTCAATGTGACACACAACGCGCCGGCGCAGTCAGATCCACGTGGTTGAAGAGCAGTATCTGATTGAAATGGAGGACACGGAGAGGCATAACGGAGCTTGCTCGCTTTTTACATTTAGATAGTTAGGTTCATTAGCGACGTGTTATATTATTGACTCTATTATATTGTTTTGTTAAACTGCCATTATGTGAAAGTCAAAGGTAAGCGGTTAAGTAGTTGTTGGCTAACGTTAGCTATCTAGTTATTGACACGATTCTGTGGATGAAAAGGATGTTTTTATGAGAATATCTGAACAATGATTAAAATATTTGTAACTGATTACATCCACAACTGCGTTAGCTCGTAACATAGCGAAGTATCTTGGCCATTTAAACGAAGGTGTTAATTCAATTTCAGACCAAAAACCAGAAGAAGTCACGTGTGAGTGCGAACCATTTGGCGGAAGAGGTGTTCGGTGCGGTCCCTCACTCCTTCGTGTTTCACCGTGGCCAAGTCGGCAAGAATGTCGGTCAGCTAGTTGAGGACATGCGGCGGGTCATGGAGCCCTTCACAGAATCCCTTAAGGTCCGTTTGTTCATGTCATGAAACTCAAAACTGGTATTTATAACTGACTTGAATCAAATTGACGTTACTGCATGCCACATTTGTTACTTAATATATTTGTTAATGTTTATAAAACGTATCATAATACTTCTGTGATCTTGCACTTTCAACCACTGCTCTGAGTTTATACATAGAAGTGTGTCTTGGCTCATAATGGATTGCATTTGATTGACAGGTCTTGCCTGCTTGTGATTGACAGGTGAGAAAGAAGAATGTGCTGAAGGACTTTGTGGCTGTAGCAGGGCCACTGGGAGTGACACACTTCATGATCTTCACCAAGACGCCCAGCAGTGTCAACATGGTAAATAAGTCTGCAAACACCAGGGGTGTATTCATTACTGAAACCGTTTTACTGTTTAAGAACCAAACTGAAGCAAATTAAACAGGGAGTGACATACTTGATTTTGTAAAGTAGAAACTCATATTTTTCTTGTAAAAAAAGTATGTTTTGTTATATATATTTTTACCCATAAAAGGTTTTGTTTGGCGTAAATGGTTTATTTTGCAACAGACAACGTTTTGCAACAGAATCGGCGTAATGAATACACCCCTGTTGCGTTACTGTACCACGAGGGGCTTTAACAGTAGACACTGCAGCTGCTCTAAACCCATGGCCTTATCAAAGGCAGGCATAGGGAATAGCTTTATGATATATCGCTATTGATCAATGAAGTATATGCTGTGTCAGCCACCTCCTTAGTTATTCCAATTGCTGATGCAGATGATGAGTTATGAGAATATCTGAATTCATGATTAAGATGTTTTATCACTGATGCATCAATATCTACAGTTGGGCTGTTTACTAGATCCTAATGGCAAATTAGAAAGTGTATGAGTAATTTTTTTCTCTTTCCAGAGGCTTGCTCGGCTGCCGAAAGGCCCTATGCTCCATTTCCGGGTGACCAAAGTGAGTACACAAACCCATATGACTTACTGGAAGAAATGGGCTCAAAGGATGACAGATTTTGACGTGACTGTTCGGTGATATATGTTCAAAGTAAACGCACTGATGAGCCCCAATACTAGAAACAAGCAAATATAGGGTTTTGTGCTTCAATTGCTTTTCCTGAATATGTTCTTAATCGTTTTCAGTACTCCCTTATTAAAGATGTGGTCTCGTCACTGAAGAGGCACAGAATGCATGAACAGCAGTTCACACATCATGCACTGCTGGTCCTCAATAACTTTGGCTCGGAGGGCATGCATGTCAAACTTATGGCCACCATGTTCCAAAACATGTTCCCTTCCATCAATGTGCACAAGGTATGTCAAAGGCACCAGTACCTGGATTTTTGCTGGATTGGGGATTTGTGAAATATGATGATAGTATAGTCTTCTGATTATCTGTGACGATCACTCAAAAGTAAACGCTTTCTGACATCCCAAAATCCTTTTATCCTCTTATTATATTGATGACAATCGGATTAGTATGCATTTTAACAGGTTTCCTTCTTGTAGGTAGCCCTCAACGCCATAAAGAGATGTACTTAGCTGAACTACGATCCAGTGTCTCAAGAAATTGAATTTCGCCATTAGTACGTATACAAGATGTTTTGTGCACTCATTTTAATTCAAGGTGGCTTGGTTACTCTATAGGAAGACTGCTTGGGCTCAGAGGATGACAGATTGTGATTTGATTGTTTAGTGATGTATATTCAAAGTAAACGCACTGATGCGCTCATCATGCAGAATCCCCCCCATAGCTGACTAAATGGATCAGTCCACACTCATCCTTGTCCTTCTCCCTATCCCCCTCTGCAGCAGCCTGAAAGTAGTCCCTGTGGGCATGAGTAGAGGAGTGAAGAAGCTGATGCAGGAAAAGTTCCCCAACATGAGCAAGTTTGAGGACATCAGTGAGCTGCTGATGAAGTAAGAGCCCTGTGGCTGATCTTAATGATATTACATTGTAACCGGTGTTTCAATAGAATTGTCTACTCCTGTGTTGGCAGTGACTATAAATGCTAGGTTTATAGCATCAGTTTGTCTTGTCATTTTCTGTCCATGGGATGTACATGATGAAAAGATATCTATGATTACCTGTGATTTTTCACAAAAGTAAACGCTTACTGACACATCCTGACATTTATCACCATGGTGCCTTCAGCAGTTGATCCCACTGATGTGACATTGTTAGCAGTTTCTGGTAGGGTTTTACAGCATCAGTTTGTTTTCTCTTCAGATTGGCCCACGCATCACCATGCAGCTGGTGAAGATCGAGGAGGGAATGGGAGAGGGGAACATTCTCTACCATGCAGTCAGTAAGTACACCTGTCAGCTTCCTGTTGATTTAGCTGTCCATGGGATGTACATGATGAAATGATAATGATTACCTGTGATATTTCAACAACAAAAAAGTAAACGCTTACTGACACATCCACTGAGAATGGGTGTTTCTGTTGATTGGTCATGGTGAAATGCTGATACAGGCACTCTGAATGTCTTTTCTGAAGTCGCCAAGACTGAGGAAGAGCTTCAGGAGATCCTGATCCGAAAAGAGGCGCAGATGAAAGAAAAGCAGGAACGGAAGAAAAAACAAGAGCAGGGTGTTGCCCAAAGGAAAGCTCTACGGGAGGAGAACAAGTGAGTGTTCTAGCACATTGTAACTGCTAGTCATTCCACCTGAGTTGGAGTGGAACAGTGATGTTTGTTTCTGTAACGTCAGAAAAAGAAGCATGGCAGGCATCAAGAGGAGGCACCAGGAGGAGGAAGAGCATGACCCTGAAGTGGAGGATCCTGGGAACCAGGATAACAGGCCTCCGGTTGTTGAATCTGACGACGAGGCAGAGTACTACAGACAGGCTGTAGGGGAGGAGCCAGATGAAGGTATGTACTCTTTCAGTACTGAACCAAGTCTCTGTAGTTTGTGTTTTGTTGTACTATATGTTTGTGCTACTTTGGCAGACAAAATCACCTATATTTATTTTTCTCCCTCCCCCATCTAGATATGTTCCCTGCAGCCAAGAGGAGGCAAAGACCTGAAAAACCCTCAGGAGGACCCTTCAAGAAGAGGAAACCGTTCTCTGGCGACGACAGGAAGAACAAATATGGTTCCAAGTCACCTCCACCTCCTTCAAACAGAGGAAGGGGAAGAGCTGAGCTTCATAACCCTTTGAAAGCCTGGACTGATGCACGCTGAGCGCTCTACCCTGGTAAAACACCAGGTGGCAGTATGGACTCTTGTGGTCACTGCAGTTTCTGATCAACATGAACAGAGGAACGTATTCCTTCATGAAAGGACATTGGTATTGCCACAAGTCAGCTGGAGGACTGGAAGAAAATGCAATGATGTAATTTTGTACCTTGTGAACATGTTTATAATTTTTTTTTATAAGCATTGGCAAATAAATTGCTGAATACAGGGAAAGAAATTTGGGGATGGGGGCAAATCTTTTGGAAAGATGTCACTGGGGGGCAAGAGGTTGGAGGAAAGAAATCTGGGGATGGGGCAAACGTTTGGAGGACAGGAATGTATTCTTTCATGAAAGGACATTGGTATCACCACAAGTCAGCTGGAGGACTGGATGAAAATGCAATGATGTAATTTTGTACCTTGTGAACATGTTTATAAAAATGTTATAAGCATTGGCAAATACATTTTTGAATACAATGTTAAGCTCAATTGTGTGTAGTGTTTTTTTCTTGTGTCTGACTCATGTAGCCTCTGCCACAAGCTTTCACTTCAAAGCGTGACCGTAAACTGGAGCCGAGGCTGATGCGCATGAGACTTGAGTATGGAACGCCGTTTGGGTCTTTGCGTGTCAAAAAGATACACATAAAATAACACTATTTGACTTGTGTCAAATACGCTTCTTGACCAATCAGGGCCTGAATATGACTCCAGGTCACATAATTTAACACGTTCATACATTTTTTACGTAGTTATTACACATTGATTACACTCACTCGTAATTCATATGTCACAAAGATTCACCTATACGTATGCTATGAGTCATAGATTTTTGTCACTGATGATCCACATTTGCATAAAGGTTGTTTGGACTCCGCCCAATTCTCAGGTACTGATAACAGACGTTCACTCAGCTTCTGTTCTTCCGAGGTAAAATAAGCTGTCCAAACGGTGTTCCATAGAGTTGTCACATTTTCATTTGGTACTGTGCTACAAATAGAACAAGGGGCAGGCAGTGTTGGTCACACTTCTTGAAAATGCCTACAAATGGGTTGATTTGGTTGGATGGAAGGTCAGAAAGGGAAGTGACTGCTTTAAATCTTTGTACATGTAACTCACCTATCATGGGAAGTTCTACTGGTCTCTGTGTGAACGTCAACCCCAGGAAATGTAGCCTTATCTGTCTGTCAATGAGTAAGTACTAATCTGGCTTTATTCTGAGGTCATTGCCATTATACATTTAAATATCTGTAAAGTGTAAGGACAAAAATGGAGTAAATGTGGACCGTTTATAGTTGACCACCTGTTTTTTAATGCTGGTGCTTCAGGTTTTTGTGTCTGTTGAATAGACTGGAGAAGTAACATTAGAAACGGTCTTGTGGCTTTTCTTAGAGAGAAATTCTATTTAACTTGTTTTAGGCTCCATGGGGTGTTTTGGACAGACATTCTGTTGGTTTAAGATTTACACAACCTTGGTCCATGGTATTTTAGATTATTATTTGCTATCCATTGCACAACATTAGTATGGAGAACTGCAGTGTGTTTTTATTTATTTTTGACCACAGATGTATATTTCTGATAAGACAACAGCTCTGAAGGTATCTTAAAACACTACTAATACTAGCAATTTATTACATGTATTGCGACAGAATGATACTGATTGATGTTATGAACAATTGTGACTGATGTATTGGCTGACACGGTGCAAAGTTCCCCTAAGGGGATCAGTATGACCTGCATAAAAGAATGGTTCTCCACTTCAGCACAGAATATAATGAATATCTTTATCCTTTTTCTTCCACAGAGATGAACAAATACCACTTTTGGGAGCCAGTTTGCACAGCCTTTTCCCCTCCTATTTTCTAATCTCCCACGGAAATCAATACACAAACATGATGGATTACAACTCTTCTTGTCATGGTGACAAGTTCCAAGTGCAGTTATTGCCTTCAATGTACGGTGTTGAGTTCTGTGTGGCGTTGGTTGGTAACCTGTTTGCCCTGAGACTCTTGGCGACCAGGGAGAGGAACAACTGGCACACTGGTGTGGTGCTGTCCTGTAACCTGGCTATCAGTGACCTGCTCTATGTCCTCACCCTGCCCCTGCTCATAGTCTACTACATGCAGGAGAACTGGCTGTTTGGGATGGCGGTCTGTAAGATAGAACGCTTCCTCTTCACCTGCAACTTGTATGTCAGCATCTACTTCATCATGTGTATCAGTGTGAACCGCTATGTGGCCATTGTGTACCCCTTCTTCAGCTGGAACAATGTGAACCCCGCCAAAGCCAAGGCTGCCAGTGTCGTCATCTGGATCTTTGTGACAGCCATCTCCTCTCCTGTGCTGAAGTTTGCCTCCACATGTCCAGAGGGAAGCAAACAAACCAATTGTGTATCCTACTCCTATTGCACCAACAGTGATGCAGTTGAAGTTGCATACACTCACTTGTATTACAAAGTCTTTCTGTCTGTGGCTGGGTGTTTTATTCCCTTCCTGGTCACATTTGCATCATACTGCGCATTGTTGAGGGCGGTGTGGAGGAATGTGAATATAACCTCCCTGGAGAAACGGAAGGTGGCCCTGATGGTGTTTGCGGTGGTTGTGCTGTACGCCATTTCCTTTGTGCCTTATCACCTCCTCCAGACCTACTATTTCTTCCGCAAGGTTGATGAACTTGGCTCTGTCTGCGACTGGGTGTACAAGGCCTACCAGGTGTCCAAGGGACTGGCTACACTGAACATGTGCATCCATCCACTGCTCTACATGGCTGTGTTTGATAACATCCGAGTGGCCTGCTGTGGAAGGAGCTCAGCAGATATGGCAATGAATAATACATGAACAAAATGATGCTCTCTCTGCTCCTTGGATGCTTGCACTTATGGTGTTTCTGATAAGCAAGTGTTACACACAGTTGATGACTTATCTGTAAATAACTGCAGCTATATGCACTTCCTTCCAATGTTCTGATGTAAGATGTTTTTGATGGTCATGTTTCTTTTCATGAAGTATAAACTATGCCCTCTTCTATATTCATTATTACAGTATCAGATAATAGAAATTGAACATGTTCAAAATAACTATTTGAAATGTAGCTACATTACAACATAATAACTTACAGTTTTCACACGATGAGAAATATATTAACACCAAAAGCACTAGATAAAAAGTTATTATAACAACCATGTTGTGCCCTAGGAGACGGTGGATGGAAAAGCGTGCTAGTTTGAAATTGAAAATAGGCGCTGTAGCTATTGATAAAGAAGAACATCAAGACGATGCAGCTGCTTTAGAAGTGAGATCGGTTAAATGGCGTCCCTTGAGAGGGCAAGAACAAGATGTATGTGAGGAGAAGTGCCGTATTATCATAAGGAGATGTATACTTGGAATACGGAGGAGGAATGGAGGGAAAACGTGAGACAGATGAGGTCTAAGAGAGAGGGAGAAATAGGGTGAGCTTAAGTCGGTTAAAAGTGGCGGGGAAAAGGGAGATGGTTTGTTAAAGAGGAATGGTAGAAAGTGTAAGCAGAGTGAGTTGTACGCAGGATCGAAGACAGGAGGGGAAATAGAAGTTAAACAGGGCGAAGTATCGGAGGCGCAATGGCGACCTGTCATTCAGGCAGGTAGCCCCACCTGTTTAGTAAAATACATTAAAAAATATATATATATATACACACGTTTTGCATGTTATTTTGGCATTTATGTGTCACATAAATGTTTACAACTCAAACAAAACATTTGTTAGTAAAATGTAGAATTGTAAACTGGGTGGTTCGAGCCCTGAATGCTGATTGGCTCCCGAGTGGCATAGCGGTCGAAGGCACTGCATCTTATTAGTGCTAGAGGCGTCAATACAGACACCCTGGTTCAAATCAGGTTGTATCACAACCGGCCATGATTGGGTGTTACATACACCTTAGCCAAATATATTTAAACTCAGTTTTTCAGAATTCCTGACATTTAATCATAGTAAAAATTCCCTTTCTTAGGTCAGTTAGGTTCACCACTTTATTTTAAGAATGTGAAATGTCAGAATAATAGTAGAGAGGATGATTTATTTCAGCTTTTATTTATTTCATCACATTCCCAGTGGGTCAGAAGTTTAGATACCCTCAATTAGTATTCAGTAGCAGTGCCTTTAAATTGTTTAACTTTGGTCAAACGTTTCAGGTAGCCTTCCACAAGCTTCCCACAATAAATTGGGTGAATTTTGGCCCATTCCTCCTGACAGAGCTGGTGTAACTGAGTCAGGTTTGTAGGCCTCCTTGCTCGCTTTTTCAGTTCTGCCCACAGATTTTCAATAGGATTGAGGTCAGGGCTTTGGGATGGCCACTCCAATACCTTGACTTTGTTGTCCTTAAGCCATTGTGCCACAACCTTGGAAGTATGCTTGGGGGTCATTGTCCATTTGGAAGACCCATTTGTGACCAAGCTTTAACTTCCTGACTGATGTCTTGAGATATTGCTTCACTATATCCACATAATGTTCCTCCCTCATGATGCCATCTATTTTGTGAAGTGCATAATCTGGTGCGTATTCGGGAGGGAGATGAGTGAAAAAACGTGTTTAGTACCACATCTGGCCATTATGAGTACCTCGTCATGCCGTACGGGTTAAAGAATGCTCCAGCCGTCTTTCAATCATTTGTAGACGAGATTCTCAGGGACCTGCACGGGCAGGGTGTGGTGGTGTATATTGATGATATCCTGATCTATTCAGCCACACGCGCCGCGCATGTGTCTCTGGTGCTCAAGGTACTTGGGTGACTGCTGGAGCATGACCTGTAAGTTAAGGCTGAGAGATGTGTGTTCTCCAAACGAGCCGTTTCCACCTCGGGGGTGGTGATGGAGTGTGACCTCGTTAAGGCCGTGCGTAATTGGCCGACTCCGACTACGGTAAAGGAGGTGCAGCGGTTTATAGGGTTTGCCAATTACTACCGGAGGTTTATCCGGGGTTTTGGCCAGGTGGCGGTTCCCATTACCTCACTGCTGAAGGGGGGGCCGGAACGTTTACGGTGGTCGGCAGAGGCGGACAGAGCTTTCAATCGTTTGAAGGCGCTGTTTACCGACGCTCCCGTGTTGGCACATCCGGACCCCTCTTTGGCGTTCATAGTGGAGGTGGACGCGTCCGAGGCTGGGGTTGGAGCCGTGCTATCACAGCGCTCGGGCACGCCACCGAAGCTCCTCCCCTGCGCTTTCTTTTCGAAGAAGCTCAGTCCGGCGGAGCGAAACAATGATGTGGGGGACCGGGAGTTGTTAGCTGTGGTAAAGGCCCTGAAGGTGTGGAGACATTGGCTTGAGGGGGCCAAGCACCCTTTCCTTATCTGGACTGACCACCGTAATCTGGAGTATATCCGGGCAGCAAGGAGACTGAATCCTCGTCAGTAAAGGTGGGCCATGTTTTTCACCAGATTTAGGTTCACTATCTCTTATAGACCGGGTTCCCTCAACACGAAGGCCGACGCGCTGTCCCGTCTCTATGACACCGAGGATCGGCCCATCGATCCTACTCCCATCTTTCCAGCTTCAAGGCTGGTGGCACCGGTGGTATAGGAGGTGGACGCGGACATCGAGCGGGCGTTACGGTTGGAACCTGCGCCTCCACAGTGTCCTACAGGTCTTAAGTACGTGCCGCTTGGTGTCCGTGATCAATTGATTCGGTGGGCTCATACGCTACCCTCTTCGGGTCATCCTGGTATTGCGAGGACTGTGCGTGGTCTTAGGGGGAAGTACTGGTGGCCCACCTTAGCTAAGGACGTGAGGTTCTATGTCTCCTCCTGTTCGGTGTGCGCTCAGAGTAAGGCTCTTAGGCACCTGCCTAGAGGGAAGTTACAGCCCCTCTCCGTTCCACAACGGCCGTGGTCTCATCTGTCGGTGGACTTTCTTACCGATCTTCCCCCGTCTCAGGGGAACACTACGATCCTGGTCGTTGTGGATCAGTTTTCTAAGTCATGCCGTCTCTTCCCGTTGCCCGGTCTCCCTACGGCCCTACAGACTGCGGAGGCCCTGTTTACCCATGTCTTCCGGCACTACGGGGTGCCTGAGGACATCGTTTCTGATCGGGGTCCCCAGTTCACGTCCCGAGTTTGGAGGGCGTTTATGGAGCGTCTGGAGGTCTCGGTCAGCCTGACCTCGGGTTATCACCCCGAGAGTAATGGGCAGGTGGAGAGAGTGAACCAGGAGGTGGGTAGGTTTCTGCGGTCGTATTGCCAGGACCGGCCAGGAGAATGGGTGAGGTACGTCCCATGGGCGGTGGTGGCTCAGAACTCACTCCTCCACGAACATGTCCCCGTTTCAATGCGTGTTGTGCTACCAGCCAGTCCTGGCACCGTGGCATCAGAGTCACACCGAGGCTCCTGCGGTGGAGGAGTGGGTGCAGCGCTCTAAGGAGACCTGGAGGGCCGTCCAGGAATCACTTAAGCAAGCTGGTGGACGGCAGAAGAGGAGCGCTGACCGCTACCGCAGTGAGGCCCCCGTGTTCGCACCGGGGGACAGGGTCTGGCTCTCGACCCGAAACCTGCCCCTCCGCCTGCCCTGCCGGAAGCTGGGGCCGCAGTGTGTGGGGCCATTTAAAGTCCTGAGGAGGATAAACGAGGTGTGTTATAGATTACAACTCCCTTCTTACTATCGTATTAACCCCTCGTTTCATGTGTGTCTCCTCAGGCCGGTGGTAGCTGGTCCCCTGCAGGAAGGTGAGGTGCCGGAGGTCCCTCCGCCCCCTCTGGACATGGAGGGTCCCCGGCGTACACAGTATGTGCTGTTCTGGACTCTAGATGCCGGGTGAGGGGCCTGCAGTACCTCGTGGACTGGGAGGGGTACGGTCCGGAGGAGAGGTGCTGGGTACCGGTGGGGACATCTTGGATCCGTCACTGCTGAGGGATTTCCATCGCCTCCATCCGGATCGCCCTGCGCCTCGCCCTCCGGGTCGCCCTCGAGGCCAGTGTCGGTGCGCTGCGGGAGCCGCGCGTCAGGGGGGGGGGGGTACTGTTACGACTCCCACCGAAGGTGGCTCCTCTTCCTGTTCGGGCGGCGCTCGGCGGTCGTCGTCACCGGTCTACTAGCTGCCACCGATCCCCTTTTCCTTTTCTGTTAGTCTTATTGTTTACACCTGTTTCTTGTTTGGGTTTTGGTTAGGGCTATTTAAGCCGGTTATGCCCACCTGCTTTTGTGCGGGCTTGTTCCTCTGTTAGTTTATTGATGTGCATTTGTATCTTATTTTCTTCGGACTGTTTGGGTCCTGTTTTTGGGCCGGTCAGTTTGTATGCGCCTGGTGTTTTTGGCGTGACCGTTTCTGTACCGGAATAAATACAATTGTCCTAACCCTCTGCTCTCTGCGCCTGACTCCAAACCCACTACTCCTAGAAGTCCTGACAATATCAAGCAAAGAGGCACTGAGTTTGAAGGTAGGCCTTGAAATACATCCACAGGTACACCTCCAATTGACTCAAATTAAGTCAATTAGCCTATCAGAAGCTTCTAAAGCCATGACATCATTTTCTGGAATTTTCCAAGCTGTTTAAAGGCACAGTTAACTTAATGTATGTCAACTTCTGACCCACTGGAATTGTGATACAGTGAATTATAAGTGAAATAATCTGTCTGTAAACAATTGTTGGAAAAATTACTTGTGTCATGCACAAAGTAGATGTCCTAACCGACTTGCAATTTTTTTTTGTTTGTTAACAAGAAATTTGTGGAGTGGTTGAAAAATGAGTTTTAATGACTCCAACCTAAGTGTATGTAAACTTCCGACTTCCACTGTACAGTCGTGGCCAAAAGTTTTGAGAATGACACAAATATTAATTTCCACAACGTTTGCTGCTTCAGTGTCTTTAGATATTTTTGTCAGATGTTACTATGGAATACTGAAGTATAATTACAAGCATTTCATAAGTGTCAAAGGCTTTTATTTACAATTACATGAAGTTGATGCAAAGAGTCAATATTTGCATTGTTGACCCTTCTTTTTCAAGACCTCTGCAATCCGCCCTGGCATGCTGTCAATTAACTTCTGGGCCTCATCCTGACTGATGGCAGCCCATTCTTTCATAATCAATGCTTGGAGTTTGTCAGAATTTGTCGGTTTTTGTTTGTCCACCCTCCTCTTGAGGATTGACCACAAGTTCTCAATGGGATTAAGGTCTGGGGAGTTTCCTGGCCATGGACCCAAAATATCAATGTTTTGTTCCCCGAGCCACTTAGTTATCACTTTTGCCTTATGGCAAGGTGCTCCATCATGCTGGAAAAGGGAATGTTCGTCACCAAACTGTTCCTTGATGGTTGGGAGAAGTTGCTCTCAGAGGATGTGTTGGTACCACTCTTTATTCATGGCTGTGTTCTTAGGCAATATTGTGAGTGAGCCCACTCCCTTGGCTGAGAAGCAACCCCACACATGAATGGTCTCAGGATGCTTTACTGTTGGCATGACACAGGACTGATGGTAGCACTCACCTTGTCTTCTCCGGACAAGCTTTTTTCCGGATGCCCCAAACAATCGGAAAGAGGATTCATCAGAGAAAATGACTCTACCCCAGTCCTCAGCAGTCCAATCCCTGTACCTTTTGCAGAATATCAGTCTGTCCCTCATGTTTTTCCTGGAAAGAAGTGGCTTCTTTGCTGCCCTTCTTGACACCAGGCCATCCTCCAAAAGTCTTTGCCTCACTGTGCGTGCAGATGCACTCACACTTGCCTGCTGCCATTCCTGAGCAAGCTCTGTACTGGTGGTGCCCCGATCCCGCAGCTGAATCAACTTTAGGAGACAGTCCTGGCGCTTGCTGGACTTTCTTGGGCGCCCTGAAGCGTTCTTCACAACAGTTGAAAAGCTCTCCTTGAAGTTCTTGATGATCCGATAAATGGTTGATTTAGGTGCAATCTTACTGGCAGCAATATCCTTGCCTGTGAAGCCCTTTTTGTGCAAAGCAATGATGACAGCACGTGTTTCCTTGCAGGTAACCATGGTTGACAGAGGAAGAACAATGATTCTAGAAGCTTCCAGTCTGTTATTCGAACTCAATCAGCATGACAAAGTGATCTCCAGCCTTGTCCTCGTCAACACTCACACCTGTGTTAACAAAAGAATCACTAACATGATGTCAGCTGGTCCTTTTGTGGCAGGGCTGAAATGCAGTGGGAATGTTTGTTGGGGATTCAGTTCATTTGCATGGCAAATAGGGACTTTGCAATTCATCTGATCACTCTTCATAACATTCTGGAGTATATGCAAATTACCATCATACAAACTGAGGCAGCAGACTGTGAAAATTTATATTTGTGTCATTCTCAAAACTTTTGGCCACGACTGTATATATATCAGACCGTATACCATGGGTATGACAAAAAATTTGTTTTTACTGCTCTAATTACCACGGCTAAGGGCTGTGTCCTAGCACTCTGCGTTGCATGGTGCAATAGAACAGCCCTTAGCCGTGGTATATTGGCCATATACCACACCACCCTCTTGCCTTATTTTCTTAAGTAAATTCCATTTGTGCATGTGCATAACTATAGATAAATTCTGACAGGAGAGTTTGAGTGATGAAAGTTGGACAGATGATCTCAATATGTTCAAGAAACACTTGGACGAACTTAAAGAAATAATAATGTTAGGCTATTTTCTGGCAATTGTGCCTTCTTTATGTGCCAGATGTTAAGACTACAAACAATTATAAATGGCCTATTTGCAAGATTGACTTGTCACTTCAATAGGCATAGGCAATTGACTAAAATCTGGGTTTATAATTGCAATTCAACGTTGCCATGGTTTGCTGAGCTAGATGCAGGTAACGTTAGCCTTTAGCCTCTGAAAGGCCAACATCTAATTTCAGGGAAAAGTCCACAATGAAACTGACATTAAATGTGGAGAATGATACATACGCGATATGGCTGTGACCATGATCACAATTGATAACTTCCAATTTAATTAACTAAACATGGTCATTAAGAATTGCATAATAACAAAAGGCTACAACAAAAAACTGAGTTATATTTATTAAATCCGTTTGCCAGCTCCAGGTAGGCTTCACAAGTGACACAAATTGATTTGCAATGACTCCAGTGATATCGTAAATTCAACATATTTATTGTACTGTGTCAAATGGTAGGTTACAGTAGCCTAGAATGGCATAGAAATTAATAACCTACTTGATGGCCAACATATGCTAATGTGGCCTATCATTCTCCACATTTAATGTCAGTTTCATAGTGGACTTTTTCTCCATAAATTCCATTTTAAATGTCCACTCTAGAGCGCTGCGCGAGTGGACATTTGAAACGGAATTTATGGGGGAAAAGTCCACTATGAAACTGACATTAAATGTGGAGAATGATAGGCCACATTTGCATATGTTGGCCATCAAGTAGGCTTTTAATTTCTATGCCATTCTAGGCTACTCTAGAACTGAGCATGAGTAAAACCCTTCGCTTGATACGGTTATCCACAAGAAAAGTCGACATTTGAATGCAGTTTACTTTAATCCACCTCTGGGCGAATTTATCTAAAGAGCTCTAGAGCACATAAAGTCCTTTTCCGATGCTTTGTCGCCATTATATCAGTTCTAGTGCGTCAATATGTTTTATGGAAAACATATTAAATAGCCTACCTACAACTGGGAAAAAGTTGTCACGATGCTGCACTGTCTCCTTGACTCAGCAGTATGGGATCAATATCATGCCAAATATATTGTGAACATACAGCATGCATTTTGTATTCGTGTATCATGATCTGTACAAATAAGTACCAATCCACAATTGTAAATCGCCAATCCACAAATGTAAATCACTATCCACAAATGCAATTCATTATCCACAAACAAACACCTTTTGATTTGTATTTGTAAATCAATATATTGCATTAGAATTTTGACAGATATGGCAAACCTGCAACGCCATATTTGGAAGCGCAAAGGTCACCTGACTTTTGGCAGGGATTTGACAACAAGAAAAAGACCAAAAGTTCTCACATGTAGAAAGAGATTTGTAGTACCCCTAGAAAGCATGTAGTAACCCTAGAAAGCACGACTACAAATCGCTTTTTTGGGGGTCATTGTCCTGTTGAAAAACAAATGATAGTCCCACTAAACGCAAACCAGATGGGATGGAGTATCGCTGCAGAATGCTGTTGTAGCCATGCTGGTTAAGTGCGCCTTGAATTCTAAATAAATCACTGACAGTGTCACCAGCAAAGCACCCCACACCATCACATCTCCTCCTCCATGCTTCACGGTGGGAACCACACATGCAGAGATCATCCGTTCATCTACTCTGCATCTCACAAGACATGGCGGTTGGAACCAAAAATCTCCAATTTGGACTCATCAGACCAAAGGAAAGATTTCCACCTGTCTTGTTCATTGCTTGTGTTTCTTGGCCCAAGCAAGTCTCTTCTTATTATTGGTGTCCTTTAGTAGTGGTTTCTTGGCAGTAATTCGACCATGAAGACCTGATTCACACTGTCTCCTCTGAACAGTTGATGTTGAGATGTGTCTGTTACTTGAACTCTGTGAAGCATTTATTTGGGCTGCAATTTCTGAGGCTAGTAACTCTAATGAACTTATCCTCTGCAGCAGAGGTAACTCTGTGTCTTCCTTTCCTGTGGCGGTCCTCATGAGAGACAGTTTCATAATAGCGCTTGATGGTTTTTGCGACTGCAATTGAAGAAAGTTTAAAAGTTCTTGACAGTTTCCGGATTGACTGACCTTCATGTATTAAAGTAATGACGGACTGTCATTTCTCTTTTCTTATTTGAGCTGTTCTTGCCATAATATGGACTTGGTCTTTTACCAAATTGGGCTATCTTCTATATACCACCCCTATCTTGCGGTCAATTTGCAATCTACAAATTATTTGTAATTCTGTTCTGGCCTCCCGACCTACCTCTCAAGAAAAAATTGGCCCGCGGCTGAATCTAGTTGATGATCCCTGCTTACGGGCATGTGACCCCAGTGTGTAGTAGTGTGTAGGAGGGAGGTTCCTAGGTGTGAGACGTGTGCAGAATGGGGCGTTAGACAAAGGAATGTGTAGCATTGGGGAAAGTAGTGGAGATCAGAAATGTCCGGTGCAAGAGAGGCAGGTTGAGGTTTCCAAGGTTAGAGTAGTTGTTATATGCTGAGGCAGGGAAGGAATTAGAGGAAGATTAGAGGAAGATCCCTCCCCCTTGAGGGATCCTGAGAGGAGTGGTGTAAATTGTAGATCTGTACCAGTACAGAGGGATAGGCCAACAAGTGATATATGTTTCAGTAAGATTGGATTTTTAGCAATTATAGCAATGGTTATCAACTGAACTGCAGGGATGTAATGTACATCGCAGAAAATTGAGGTTGTGGTGGCAGCTGCAGAGAGGTTTTTTTGTTGTGCGAGACTTGACGTCAGAAGAGTTACAGTGTGTTAAGTGGTGGTGTCTCATCCTTTCAGGCTGTTGGCCTGAGGTAGGACTAAATATATTTAAAAAGTGGAGCAGGGTGGTGGTTTATTTTTATATTGTTTATTACTGTTATATAATTTTTTTGTGAAGTGTAAGTTGGTAGGGTATTTGTTGATTAAAAAACAAATTCAAGCAAAGTATAAGGTAGTTATACTCCAGTCTAGTAACGTTAGGTGGCGGTAATTCAACATTAATTGGTTGCCAACCGCAGTTAAACCTCATCGAATAAGATTTGGTGCCCTATCGTTTCAGTTGAATTAAGTAGCCTTCAGACCCGTTGGTGGCGCTCTAGCTATCCTATTTGGTAAGCTTTTCAGTTTGTGTCGTTCGTGTATTTTTCCTTGTTCTCTGGTCGTTGCGCGCACAGACAGAATGCCGTCGATTGAATACGACGAGTGAGTTCTTCAATACAAATATGATGATTGTCGTATATATCATGTGTTTGAATTTTCAAATAGTGTGTGTTAATCCTTCTTTCTAGTTCCAAGCCCAGTTGGGCGGATCAGGTTGAAGAGGAGGGAGACGAAGGTAAGAAGCTGGCTAACATTAGCTTGCTAGCTAAACCAGGCGATTTCCACGTGTATTTTTTCTTCATTATAGTGGTTCGTTTCTCTGTCACACTTCGTAGACAGTAAGACAATTTTTGTGATTTGTCAGGGAGAAGGCTACCCCCCCCCCCCCCCCCCCCAACGTTAGTTGGCTAGCTAGTAACTAACGTTAGTCTGTCAGGAAAACAAAGTCTACTCGTCATACTGTAGTGTGCTTGCCTTAGTTGGTGGTAGGCAGCTAACAATCCACTAACAGACAGTATCGATATTATTGTTAACTATCATGACCTCATTTGTGTGTTGTCATCCCCACCACCAGGTACCCTACCCCCTCCAAAAGAAACCGTCAAAGGAAATATCAAAACCATCACGGAATACAAGATCGATGAGGATGGAAAGAAGTTCAAGGTACTTTTTGTTTTAATGCTCATCCAAATAGGAGAGTGGGTTTCTTGATTCCTTCCCACAAAGTCTACTGCCCCTGATGTCTGAATCAGATGTAACTAACCAAGAAATGAACATTTGTCATTTGTGTTATAGATTATTCGAACCTTCAAGATTGAGACTAGGAAGGCCTCCAAAGCTGTTGCCAGGAGAAAGGTCAGTGTTTTCTTTGGGAATTTAGCACAATCTTAACCTTTGTTGCACAACACCTCAGTATTGAGTTTGATAGGATTGTACATTAAGGGCTTGTAAGTAAACATTTCATTGTACCTGTTGTATTTGGCGCATGTGACAAATAAAATTTGATTTCTGTTCAGTATGGGGGGGTATAACGCCATGTCATCTTGTAACTGTATATCAAACATAGTGATCATAGATGTTGACAGTGTATATTACATGAGTCTTAGGATATGGAAATGTGAAGTGCCCATTTGGACTAACGTGTGTTTGGCTTGCTTGTATGACATCAGTGGTATTTACTATAATCCGTAACGTCTCATCTTTCACAAAACACATAGAGCCTCGTAATTTACAGCATTTCCCTCACTCAGACAAAACAATTCTAAATTTACCCAATTAGCGGGATGGATGGGAGCAACTTCTTGTCACACGCAGTGCTCAAGTTCAGAACCGCTGTCAGTCAAAACCCATACAAAGCTGTGAGGAGACCCTGAGCTCTGACGTCGTGCATAGCATGCTATTGTACAACCACTGCCTCCAAATCTGCCATTTCCCATCCATATACAGGTACAAGGGTTAACCAACAATGCAATTTTAAGAAAAAAAAAGAAATATAACAAATAATTAAGGAGCAACAGTAAAATAACAGTAGCGAGGCTATATACAGGGGGCTCCGGTACAGAGTCAATGTACAGGGGCACTGGTTAGTCGAGGTAATATGTACATTTAGGTAGAGGTAAAGTGACTATGCATGGATAATAAACAGAGTAGCAGCAGTGTAAACATGGGGGGTGGGGTAGGGATAATGCAAATAGTCTGGGTAGCCATTTAATTAACTGTTCAAGAGTCTTATGGCTTGGGGGTAGAAGCTGTTTAGAAGCATTTTTTACCTAGACTTGGCGCTCCGGTACTGCTTGCTGTGCAGTAGCAGAGAGAACAGTCTATGACTAAGGTGGCTGGAGTCTTTGACAATTTTTAGGGCCTTCCTCTGACACACCCATAAAATTGCCAAGGACTCCAACCACCCTAGTTATAGAATGTTTTCTCTGCTACCGCACGGCAAGTGGTACCGGAGCGCCAAGTCCAGGTCAAAAAGGCTTCTTAACAGCTTTACCTGAGTTTGTTTGTTGGGTATTGTGAAGAAGATTTGCTGCTGAATACGCATCTGAATGCACTCATGACACAAATTACGATTGGCTTCTCTGAATTGCCTTGTGAAAGCCTAACATTAAGATCATATTTTATCATTTTTCTATTCATGTTAGCAATAGAACAAGCTTTCAAATGATGCCCATCTGACCCAGATTGTGATTTATAATGGACTGTTTTTGTATTGCGTAAACGTCAACAGTAATTGGGTAAAGGCAGGGATGCAGAGCGGTGTTCCAAACAAAGTAACTGCAAGTGTGCTTCCTCTAGTTCCTCAACGGCACAGATAGGAGAGCTCAAAAAAGCACCTTTTATAGTTGAATAATCTTCTTTGAGTCATAAAATTGCTTAGGAACTGTTCACACTTTGGAGAGGTGTGGCCACTTGAAAACACCAGTTAGACCTCACTCAAACCCTCGTCATTTTTTTGTTCTTTGTTGCACCTACCCCAAATGTTCCACACATATTCTTTGTTACTGAATCTATCCAGAATATTTTCAGATTTCGTTATCAACAAATGCGTCAAAAAGTACAGTACATTTAAAATGCACATAAAATCAACAGTGTAATGTTTGGATTCAGTTGTGTGTCAGGTGAACTGTTGTCATCACCTTTAGTCTGATCATTTCCCCATAATCTCCAAAAGTATTTTCTTTCAGTTGCTGCCATGGTCATGCATATCCTTATTCACATTTCAATTTAGCCCTATCCATATAGGCCAATTCTCACGAGTGTAAGGGGTTAAAAAATTGAAGATATTTTGATTTGACTTAACATTGCTTTTCTATCCCCGCCAATCAGAACTGGAAGAAGTTTGGCAACTCAGAGTATGACCCACCAGGTCCCAATGTTGCTGATACCACAGTCAGTGATGATGTCTTTATGGTGTTCATCTCTAGCAAAGAGGTGAGGAGCCACTGAGAGAAGCTGATCTAGTATTGTTCTCTTTGAGCCATCAGAGATCTCCTCTTCAGTCGCAACAATCCACCAGTTCATTTGTTTTTGTATGATGTAGTTAAATGATCCTAATTGTCACCTTTTAGTACTGTTATAAATCGGTGATGATATGTAATAACCTGAATCCTTCTCTCAGGACCTGAATGCCCAAGATGTGGAAGAGGACCCCATGAACAAGCTGAAGGGACAGAAGATAGTGTCCTGTCGAATCTGTAAAGGAGACCATTGGACCACCCGCTGCCCCTACAAGGACACTCTTGGCCCCATGCAGAAGGAGCTGGCCGAGCAGCTGGGCCTGTCCACTGGAGACCCGACGAAGACTGCAGGAGGTATTGTCATAATTGCCCATAGCTTAGAAGTTATATTGGGCTGTAAATGTACACAGTCATGATTGTGGCTAATGATTTTGTTAAATTGACATCACTGATGGATATATACTTTGTTTCAGACGAGCCTGAGCCAGCCGCACCAGCCGCAGGGAGCAAAACGGGGAAGTATGTGCCCCCCAGCCTGAGGGACGGCAGCACACGTAGAGGAGAGTCTATGCAACCCAATCGCCGTGGTGCATGTACGTATGATTCAACTCTTCCACTCAGTTTTCTAGAATAAGGAGCATACTAGTCTATGGAGTCACCAGACCTTAACACCGTAGTCTCGTTTGAGAAGTATTTTGATGTCTGGACAACACTCATGGTCCTGGTTCAGCATGGAGCAGTCCAATCAGAGTGATTTAAAACATTTTTCCTCTTGATTTCATTTGGGGAATTCCAACAAAGCCAGGCATTTTGGTAAGATGCCTAAACGGCTGGGGGTGGGATAACACAAACCCAGACCTAAACTGTCTATCCTTCCACAGCTGATGACAACGCCACCATCCGTGTGACCAACCTGTCTGAGGACACCCGTGAGACGGATCTGCAGGAGCTCTTCAGGCCGTTTGGCTCAATTTCCAGGATCTACCTGGCCAAGGACAAAAACACAGGCCAGTCCAAGGTGAGTACAGCAGTAGAAGTTCAAATGGCTACTAGTTTAGAAGTAGTGTATACATAACCATTAACTTGCTTGTGCAGGGTAAAGAGTAATTGAAAATTGCGGGAGCATTTACAGGTCTTTCAGAAGTTCAACTGGTTGGTTTGGTTTATTTTGAAATAGTTTGCCTTCTTACCGCCTCTTTGTCCTTCAGGGCTTTGCCTTCATCAGTTTCCACCGCAGGGAGGATGCAGCCAGAGCCATCGCAGGAGTGTCAGGATTTGGATACGACCATCTTATCCTCAATGTGGAATGGGCCAAGTGAGTATTGTTTGACTTGTGATGAGCGATTTAATGTCAGATGGAGCACTCGTATGCATTGAAAGGCTAATCAGTGGCTGTTTAGAATCTAGACGCTTCACTAAATTGCATCGGATTCATTTACTGATTTTATTCAACCATCTTTTCTCCCCTCCCAGACCATCAAACAACTGAGATGGCAATGACATTTCAGGAGGAATGCCAGATTTCATTCATGTAGCTCTGAATAAAGACTTGTCAATCCCTGACTACGTAGCACTTGTTTGTATGTAAATCCAAACTTCTACAGAATATAAACTTGGAATGACTCATGACTTCAATTTGGGGGGGTGGGGGCAGATCAGGCTAGAGGTAATTGCTGCCTAAATAACATTGTAAATATGAGCGTGGGGGGACCACGTCAATGCACCTCCCAACCGGTAAATAGTCTATCCCTGAGCTCATACTTCAAGGTAACTACCTAACAGCATGTTTTCCATTATTTCCCCTAGTCATGAACAAATAAGGGCATTTAGAAGTCTGTTGCTCACTGCCAAGGAGGGGACAACATTTGACCATTCTACATGGGAACCTAATTTTTACCCATTGAATAGAATGTTATCAGATACTGTAGGTCACTAGTTAATTGCTTATGTCCCATCAAGCGCCATGAGTTACTACATGCCACTTTGGGTATGCACTGATCGCTGCCGTTAAAAATAAGACATTGATGTACTGAAGGCCAAGAAGGTTACAAGGAGGAGGAACTGCCATTTAAGAGCTTTATTTGAAATATTACAACATATAAAAACTACATACGATTCACTTTCCAAGCAGATATTTGCAAATACACAGTTAAAATCACATTTAGACAATCATAAACATGGAATGGTACTGCAGACTGGCCAGCTCATTTAAAAAATATGAGGATCTCCTGTGGCTTAGTGGGCTTCAGGATCTCCAGGGAATTTGATGATTCTCAGTGGAAAGGGGATTGAGATAGGGCCAGGCACTAGTCCGACACCATCTTCTCCTGCTTGAGGTTCTCTTCCTGCTTCCCGTTCTCTGAGGGAGGAAAATGACATAGTATGGATACTGATGACATGCTTCCCACCCACATTAAAGCCACTATCAGTAATTCATCAAAATGCCCAAATGAGCAGTGGTAACTACTACAGGATGCACTTTGAGCAGGCCTAACCTTTCTCATTCTCTTTTGTATTGCCATTCTCCTTGATTCGCTCTAGGACACACTTCTTGACCTCTAGTCCAATGGCTCTGGAGAGTGGTGGAGGAACAGCATTGCCAACCTGGGAGGGGGGGGGGAACAAACAGTGTCACTCAAAGGCATTTTCTGGGAGGGGATTAAATTCCTGATGGAGAACAGAGAGACCACATCCAAAACCTGTCTGTGTTTGTCCAGAACATTTCCGAAGAAGCGGTAGGTATCAGGGAAGCCCTGAGAGCGAGCACACTCCCTCACACTGACCACTCGGTGCTGCTCTGGATGCAGGACACGACCCTGAAACATGACAGGACATTTAGTACCCAAAGCATCCAACATTACAGCTCTGCAGGAGCGGGACCCCAATACATTTCTGTAGACTAGTATTTACAACCACTGTACATGTTATTACATGGCTGTGTCCTGAGGTGAAATGTTCCTAGCCATTCATCAATTCTGCTAGAACTGGTACAGTATTAGATTTTACCTGCTTGCCCATGGGCTCAGGGTTGGTAACGGTGGTGCTGAAGAAGCCGTCCCACTCCAGCCTGCCGTAGAGGCCGGCCCAGTGGTTGTGGCGGTTCCCCGTGTGAGGCAAACACCAGGGGATCAGAGTGTTGAACTGCCTGTCAGCAGGGTCACAGGGCACCCCTAGAGGACAGGGTGGCAATCAGAACATGTCTACAGACAACCCCTTGGATTTGCCATCCAAACTACATTGGCCATCTGACCTGAAAAAGTGCTATAAAAATGAACAGCTTAAGACTATTTGTCAGAGTCATGAACACTCCAAGCACCCACTGTTTTAGCCAAGAGGCTTAACTGATTAGGTTGCTATTGTATAAAAAAATAAATGAAAATCCATTAAGCATTTAATAACATTTGTATGGCCTAAATATCCATATAAAAGTGAGTACCTCCTGAACAAGTACAAACGCCCCTCAGTGCTCCAGAGCTGCTGCGGCCATTCTTCTTGTCTGGGTGGGTGTAGCGGAGCTTCTTGGATGAGGTCCCGTCTCTCAGCCGGACCTCCATGTTGGGCAGGTCCCTCCAGTCAGAGCCAGGCGCCAGGGGGATGTGCCTCATACGGGCCGCTACAAGCGCACTCAAGTCCTGGGAACCAAAGAGTGGCTTAGTTTGTGTCAGGGAAAGCCATTGTCCACCCATCCTTGTGACAGTTCTCATTGCATCTATGGGGCATTGCATAATTCCATTTGAGAAGCAACGATTTTTTACTCCTAGTTCTACTTCAGAGATGATCCATTCCCGTTTTGATACACCCACGTAGACAGTCACCACGCACCATGAATTCAACCAATGTAGCAAGCATTAGAGGCACAACAAATCTGCTCTCCAAGTGTGGTACTCTCTGCTTCTGTAAAAACCAAAACAGCTTTTCCCTAAGCTGCACTGAAGTCTTAATAGCTGACTAAATTATCCAAGAGACTCCAAAGACCGAGCCACACCTTTGGCTGCTCTAACAAGTTACTGCTGAGCCACCAGGTGATTGTAACTATGAGGCAGCAGCTGTACCTTGCAGATGTGGTCTTTGAGGATGGGCTGGTACTGTGTGCCTCTGATCTGCCTCTGGAACCAGGACTGGGGCTCTCCGTTGTAGGAGATCTCCAGAGCAGACGCTCCGTTGCGGATCTCTGGCAGGTCAGACATGGTGTCCCTGACTGTGATGGTCCTGTACACACCGCCATTACCTCTGAAACAGGAAGGAACAATCAGAAACTAGACAACCCTTATCCTTCACATCACAAGCTATTCAACCACACGCTTTTACATTGACTGGTGGCTGATTACCGTGTGACGTTGCTGAAATATTTCTTGTCGTCCACCACCACGTTGAGAGAGCATGCCCGGGGAGCGAACACATGCAGGGGCTCTGGGTAGCGAGGAAGCTTCTCCCCAGGCGCGGCCGCCAGGATGATGGCCCTGCGCCGCGTCTGAGCCACGCCGTACTGCCCAGCCTGGGAAGAGTGGACAGCAGAGGTCAGGCTTAAGCATATCCCATTAATGACTTTCACAACATGTAGCACCATAACTAAACTAACATTGCGTAATACTGCAGACTATTGGATTTGTCAATCAGAAAGAAAAATGCCAGCTTAAGTTAACTAATAACTCACCTGAAGGACTCCGAATGTGCACTGATAGCCCATACGGACAAGACAGCGCAGAGTCAGTTTCAAGACCATGGAGCTTTTGAAGGAGACAAAGTTCCTCACGTTCTCAAGCAGGAAGAATTTGGGTCTGTAGTAGTCGCAGTAACTATAATAGAATACACGTTAGGGGGAAAGTATAACTACACAGCAACCACCTAAACAAGCTTCTGTACTTGGACAGATCAATAATATATATATATATATCCATACATATACTTTTATATGTAAACGGGAAAATTTGTTTAACTTCTTATGGCTCGGGGCGCTATTTTCACGTTCGGATGAAAAGCGTGCCCAGAGTAAACGGCCTGCTACTCAGGCCCAGAAGTTAAGATATGCATATTAGTAGATTTGGATAGAAAACACACTGAAGTTTCTAAAAATGTTTGAATGATGTCTGTGAGTATAACAGAACTCATACGGCATGCAAAAACCTGAGAAAAAATCCAACCAGGAAGTTGGAAATCTGAGGTTTGTAGGTTCAAGTCTTTGCCTATCCAAGATAGTATAAATTTGGTCCGATTGCACTTCCTAAGGCTTCCACTAGATGTCAACCGTCTTTAGAGCCTTGTTTCAGGCTTCTACTGTGAAGGGGGAGCGAATAAGAGCTGTTTGACTAAGGGGTCTGGCAGAATGCCATGAGCTAAGTCAGGCGCGCGGCCGTGAGAGAGATCTCTGTTCCTTTTCATTTCTAAAGACAAAGGAATTGTCCGGTTGAAAGATTCTTAAAAATGTGATAAAAACATCCTAAAGATTGATTCTATACATCATTTGACATGTTTCTACGAACTGTAATAGTCTAGACAAAGTCAAAAGTTCTTAGTGCTCGCGCGTTTTGCATTTGGATTACTGGACTAAACGCGAACGAAAAGGAGGTATTTGGACATAAATGGACTTTATCGAACATTTGTGGAACTGGGATTCCTGGGAGTGCATTTTGATGAAGATCATCAAAGTGAATATTTATAATGCTATTTCTGACTTTTGTTGACTCCACAACATGGCGGGTATCTGTATGGCTTGTTTTGGTGCCTGGGCGCTGTACTCAGATTATTGCATGGTGTGCTTTTGCCATAAAGCTTTTTTGAAATCTGACAGCGGTTGCATTAAGGAGAAGTATATCTTTAATTCCATGCATAACACTTGTATTTTCATCAACATTCATGATGAGTATTCCTGTAAATTGATGTGGCTCTCTGCAAAATCACCGGATGTTTTGGAGGCAAAACATAACACGCCAATGTAAACTGATATTTTTGGGTATAAATATGAACTTTATCAAACAAAACAGATGTATTGTGTAACATGAAGTCCTATGAGTTCCATCTGATGAAAATCAAAGGTTAGTGATTCATTTTCTCTATTTCTGCTTTTTGTGACTCCTCTTTGGCTGGAAAATGGCTGTGTTTCTGTGACTAGGCGCTGAACTAACATAATCAGATGGTGTGCTTTCGTCGTGAAGCCTTTTTGAAATCGGACACTGTGGTGGGATTAACAACAAGTTTATCTTTAAAATGGTGTATAATACTTGTATGTTTGAGGAATTTTAATTATGAGATGTTTGAATTTGGCGCCCTGCACTTTCACTGTCTGTTGTCAAATCGATCCCGTTAACTTCTTACGGCTGAAATCCCGTTAACTGACCTGAGATAAGACACCACCAGAGAGTTTTTGAATTTGGAGTAGGTTCTGGAGTTGAAGCGGTTCATGCCGCTGAAGCCTTGACAGGGAGGGCCTCCACACAGCATCTCCACGTCTCCCTTCTGGGGCAGCCGCTGGCCCAGGGAGTTAGTCTTCTCTCCAGACATCACCAGCTTTAGCAGCACATTGCAGTCCTCTGTAAAAACTGTGGTGCCCGGGTTGTTCAGTCTGAATGCCTGGGCTGCTGGGTCCCACATCTCGATGGCCCACAGAGTCTCAGCGATACCTGACAGGTAGAAGCAACAACAAATTGCAGTCACTATGTGGCCTGACAAACACTTAACTTCACTTTTGTAAGAGATTCTACCTGTATATTAAAAAAGTTCCCTCGTGGTCACCCACAACGTAGACATTTCCCAAGCTGTTGAAGTGAAGAAACTACTAACCAGCTTGGTGGAAGCCTTCAGAGAGCCCACCGCAGCCAGAGAACACGTCCAAGGTACGCAGCTTGGGCACCTTGGGGTCCTGAGGCTCCTGGTCTGGAGGCTCCTGAGCAGAAGACGACATCCCTTTGCCTTTACCTGGAGGGCAGGGGGTTTGGAGCCACAGTTACAACAGTAGTCAGAGAAGCCTCATGACAAGCCTAAACCTCTAATAGGCAAGAGGACATTTCAAAAGGAGAGAACTATGTGACTGGCAATAAGTACCACAGAGGAGAGTAGTTACCTTTGCCCTTCCCTTTCCCCTTGCCCTTGTTCACAGCAGAGCGGGCATGGTTGGGTGGGTCCTCAAAGCTCTTGGACTTGGCATTATAAGCCTTTGGGTTAGAAGGCGACTGATATTACCATCTTGAGCAAACTTCCTCGAACGAGCATCTCAGCTACTTAGCATGCAATAATAATAATATGGGAAGTTAAAGTTGCTTCTCATCTAGTCCAGCCTCACCTCAAGGAAGTAGAATCGGTCAGGTCCACCTGAGGAGAAGTCCTGAACGGTCTCATTCAGGTCCTCTCCGTACTCCACACGACACCGGCCCAGCACCGCTGACATGTTGACTGTCACTTCCTCGTCACTCCAGTACAGCTGGTTGATGTCTGTGTGGTAACCTGCCTTCGCCCCCTTGTGAGTGTTCTCAGGCCTGACAGAGGGTGAACATTAAGAGTACAGTAAAACCACAGAATACAGACATGCAGATATTGGCACCAGTTCACATCCCTTACAGTGAAGATGCATTTCAGGCCAAAATTCTCATTGTACAAAAGTTACTAAATTTGGCATGGATCCAAGGGGTCCTTCTTTGCAGTTCTACCATGACATTTGACTTGGGTGCTCACCTGTAGAACTTGTACAAGCGCAGTTTGACTTCAGACACGTCAGCCTTCCCGTTGCTGCGTCTGTGGCAGAAGATCTCCTTGATGCGTCCCACTCTGAAGGGCTCAGGGGCATCCAGGTTGGAGCCCTTGATGTAGTCTGAATGCTTCCTGTAGTACTCTGGGTACAACTCCTCATCCACGTCCTCCTTCCTGTGAGGACGCTTCACTGGACTGGCTGCCTTCACACTGAGCACAAAAGAAAATAATGTTAATGTAAGGGGAGATAAAATATATTTGAAAAAGCTGATGTTGAATTTGCCAACACTAGGATTTGCCTAGTTGTCCCCAATGGAGACCATGCCTATGTAAGGCAGTGGTATTGAAACTTTCAGCAGGGACCCCATTTTTGCACCAGAATCTCTTGGGACCCACCCCTCCAAATCAATACAATTAGATTTACATCAAATGATCTTCAATTCATTAGATTTATCCCTTAACAGATCTTTCCCAAAAACATTTGTCTACTGTCCCATACAATAACATGTACTCTTAATTTGTGTTGTTGCGACCCCACCGCAATTACCCCACAACACCAACCTTGAATACCACTGATGCAAGAGAATCAACGAGGGGCTTTGCATCCTATGAAAATCATGCACGTGGAATGTGTTCCACGATGTGCTAGCGGAGCTGAACTAAAATGCCATGGAGTTGCATTATTTTCCAGAGAATGCTTAGAGTCCAGAGTTGATTATGCCTTTTATACCAAGGCTATAATTGAACACATTTACCACTAGAAATGTTTTCAACATCCACTGAAGTAGATAGCAAGTTTACAAGATCACTACATTAGTTGCCTTGGTGACCAAAACAGACTGGCTAGTTCAGCAAACCAAACCTAGCTTACCAATCAGAAACAAGTCTTCAACAATGCCGTGTATAAGCATCAGTATTCCTGGATGTTCCACTCACCTGAAGTTGTATGCGTCGGGGGGCAGGTAGCAGCTGTCTCCCACCCTGAACTGCTCTCCCTTCAGGCAGGCCAGAGCATATAAGGCCTTGGAGTCGTGGTCCTCGTCCTTTATGGGTTCAAACACCCGAGGTGTCTCCTGCTCTTCCCTCTCCTCTGCCCTACTACAGCTGGCACAGAAGCTGAAATACAGGGGACACAGTAACCCAAGACCAACTTACTAATCCTCCTATCAAAATGTCACACTTAAAAGGTTCATAGACATTGCTAAGTAAAATTCAACGACTGTCAAGCACTGAATTGTAATTTGAAGACCTCAATTTGTATTGAATTGCAGTATAGAAGAAAAACAGCATTACCACTTGACAAGCCTTTCCAAAGGTACTATGCATTGGAATTCAACATTTTGCCATTTGAGATGTAGGGTTTTGTATCACGTTTCTCAAACATAAAAAACACCCAAAATGTCCCTTTGTATGGCAAGCCAAGTTCAAGACAACATTTGATGTCATAATAACCGTACATGGTTTTACCGCAACACCAGTCAATTGAAACTGTAGGAAAGAAATGAAAGTCTACATCACAAACTGATCAGAAATGAAATCATTGGAGCAGAAGAGATTTAAAAAACCTTGGCTACAACAAATTTCAAAATAACTTTTCAAGAACCACACTGAGGAAATGTCAGCTTTATGGTATTCCAGTACTAGATTTTCAGAGCTCCAAATGTAAGTACTTAAAGCACTGATAGGGCTGTCAAAAGTCAATTATGACTCACTTGTACTTGCAGTCCTCTTGGGGTGTGAAGGTGGGCGGGGTCTCAAAGCGGGCACAGTCTCCTTCATACCACAGCTGGTAGAAGAAATTCTTCCCATTGTCATCGTCAATCACCTTGATGTCCTCTACCATGCCACCCTGAAAACACAGTGGTACAAAATACATCAGTGATGAGGTGCATTGAGTAGTAGCTGTATAGACAATTGGCATGGCAATGACTGTAGGAGTTGGAAAGACAGCGCGCACAGATCTGGGACCAGGCTAGCGACTCCGCTTAAAGAGCGATAAAGCCAATGAATTCTTACCTCCATGAACCAGCTGTCTGAGGGGGCCTTGTACATGACGTTGACCTTTCCCTCTACGAAGCTCAGCTGCATGTCTTCACAGTCCTCGACCAGGAACAACTCGAGAGGGTCAGAGGACTCCCCCAGCACAGTATCTGTACCACGGCAGAACCAGTGGGCATGGAACCACTTCCCATTGTTATCCTCCCACAGGGATGTGATCCTGGAGACCCAAGACAGTCAACACCTAACCCAGACAGAAACCAATAGAAAAGGCTAAGTCAAGATTCTTAAAATGTTATAGGACCTACCTGGCCAGGTAGAGTAGGATTGATGGGTCATCTGAGCTGACAGAAACACAGTCTCCCACCTCCAGCACCTCATTGTCCATACACACCTTCATGTAGTACTGCTTCTTCCCCGCAGTCTGAACACAGGAGGGAGAGGAGAGAACCTTTATCCCAAGAGCTGTTTGCATTGCAGCAAGTCAGTGAAATTACATACACATTTTTGATATTACAAGTCTGGTGTACTAAGGGATATTTTGATCAGTTTGAGGTTAAGAACTTCAACACTAAGGAGTACATACTTTGATAGAGTCTCCAACCCAGGTCAGCTTGCCATTGCTCTGCTTCTTAGTCTTGGCCTTGGACACCTTCTTTGAAGGGGGCTTTACAGGCAACAACTCTTCCTCCTCTATGTTCTCATCATCCTCAGCCTCCTTTACTGCCAGGTTGGGGCATCTGGTGGGGAAATTACATTGATAAGGGAGCCAATGATAAGTTAGCCAATGAGTTCAAGCCACCATACCTACAACATAAGCACCCAATTTGAAATAAAGGGCTGTGAAGATGTTCATTAGCTGGCTAGCACAGCCCCATTTCCAGTTCCACCCCATGGCCCAGTTCACACTTAGTGGCAGTTTAATTTTTTAAAAGAGAGTCTGGAGTTAGTTTTAAGAGTCTCAGAACTGTTTAGCGTTTTTCCAGAATGAGCTCATGGGAAGGAAGTGTCCTGGAACAAAATGGTATGAGTGTTCAGTTACAGCCATGGCAGGAACCATTTATCTCGGCAGCTAAGGGGGAGAGGGGCACTAAAGACCAGCTAACTTACCTCCTCTTCTGGCAAGCCTGCTTGCTGCGACCACTACCCCCGAACTTGATCATGTCCTTGCAGGCTGAACACTTGCCACAGTCTGGAACTAGGCAAACCTGGAGACAGAATGAGAACATGTGTTTTAAACTAGGGCATTTCATACCAAAGCTGCAGCCTAAAGTTACATCTAGACTTGGTTTCCTCTATCATAGTCGCTCCTCTTTCACCCCAGCTACCAAACTAACCCAGACGACCATCCTACCCATGCTAGAATACAGAGATGTAATTTAGAGAGCGGCAGGTAAGGGTGCTCTTGAGCGGCTAGATGTTCTTTACCATTCTACCATCAGATTTGCCACCAATGCTCCTTATAGGACACATCACTGCACTCTATACTCTAAACTGGTCATCTCTGTATACCCATCGCAAGAATGCTTATTTATAAAACCTTAGGCCTCACTCCCCCCTATCTGAGATATCTACTGCATCCCTCGTCCTCCACATACAACACCCGTCCCCAATGTTTGTACCATGTGTTGCTGCCATGCTGTGTCGTCTTAACCTCTCTTGGGTGGGGGCAGTATTTTCACGTCCGGACGAAAGCGTGCCCAAAGTAAACTGCCTGTTACTCAGGCCCAGAAGCTAGGATATGCATATAATTGGTAGATTTGGATAGAAAACTCAAAAGTTTCTAAAACTGTTAAAATAATGTCTGAGTATAACAGAACTGATATGGCAGGCGAAACCCCGAGGACAAACCCCCCCCCCCCAAAAAGAAATTCAGCCTACCACTGTTAAACTTCTTATGGCTGCAGGGGCAGTATTGAGTAGCTTGGATGAAAGGTGCACAGAGGTGCCCAGAGTAAACGGCCTGCTCCTCAGTCATAGTTTCTAATATATGCATATTATTATTAGTATTGGATAGAAAACACTCTGAAGTTTCTAAAACTCTTTGAATTATGTCTGTGAGTATAACAGAACTCATATGGCAGGCAAAAACCTGAGAAGTTCCACTTCCTGTTTGAATTTCTTTCTGAGGCTGGTAGATTTTCAAACAAACTCCCATTGAAATTACAGCGAGATATGGATGAGTTCACTTCCTACGGCTTCCACTAGATGTCAACAGTCAATAGAACGTTGTCTGATGACTAATGTGAAGGGGGGCCGAAGGAGACAGGAATGATTCACCACTGCCATGAGGTGACCACGCATTGAACACGCGCGTTCACGTGAGAGGCAGCTCTGTTCCATCGCTCAACTGAAGTCAATGTAATTCTCCAGTTGGAACGTTATTCAAGATGTTAACAACATTCTTAAGATTGATTCAATACATCGTTTGACATGTTTCTGACTGTTACGGAACTTTTGGACATTTCGCCACGTTATAGTGGACGCGCTTTGTGACTTTGGAATTGTTTACCAAACGCGCTAACCAAAGTAGCTAATTGGACATAAATAACGGACATTATCGAACAAAATCAAGCATTTATTGTGGACCTGGGATTCCTAGGACTGCATTCTGATGAAGTTCATCAAAGGAAACATTTATCATGTATTTTCTGGTTTCTGTTGACTCCAACATGGCGGCTAATTCGACTCGTTCTGAGCTCCGTCTCAGATTATTGCATGGTTTGCTTTTTCCGTAAAGTTCTTTTGAAATCTGACACAGCGGTTGCATTAAGGAGAGGTATATCTATAATTCCATGTGTATAACTTGTATTATCATCTACATTTATGATGAGTATTTCTGTTGAAACGATGTGGCTATGCACTATCACTGGATGTTTTTGGAACTAGTGAATGTAATGCGCCAATGTAAACTCAGATTTTTTATATAAATATGAACTTTATCAAACAAAACATGCATGTATTGTGTAACATGAAGTACTATGAGTGTCATCTGATGAAGATCAAAGGTTAGTGATTAATTTTACCTCTATTTGTGGCTCCTCTCTTTGGCTGGAAAAATGGCTGAATTTTTCTGTGAGTTGGTGGTGACCTAACATAATCGTTTGTGGTGCTTTTGCTGAAAAGCCTATTTGAATTCGGACACTTGTGGGATTAACAACAAGATTACCTTTAAAATGATATAAAACACATGAATGTCTGAGGAATTTTAATTATGAGATTTCTGTTTTTTGAATTTGGCGCCCTGCACTTGGACTGGCTGTTGTCATATCGGTCCCGTTACCGGGACTGCAGCCATAAAACAGCTGTCACTTTTATTATAAGGCAAAATCCTCCCAGATTGCAGTTCCTAGGGCTTCCACTAGATGTCAGTCTTTAGAAAGTTTCATGCTGGTTTTTGGAAAAATTAGCCAGAAATTGTAGGTGGCTCCCATTTTGGCTGTAGTGTTTCCAAGCGCGTGGAAGAGAGCGCGTTCTTTGGTATTTTTCTCCGGTAAAGACAATAACGATTCTGTCTTAAATTGTATAGTTTATTTACGTATTAAGGTACCTAAGGTTTGACTATAAACGTTGTTTGACTTGTTTGGAAAAGTTTACTAGTAACGTTTGGGATTCATTTTGTATGCATTTTGGAGGGAAACTGGGTGGATTATTGACTGAAGCACGCCAGCTAAACTGAGTTATGGATATAAAGGACATTATCGAACAAAAGGACCATTTGTGATGTCTGGGACCTTGGAGTGCCAACAGAAGATCCAAGTTAAGGCATTTATTATATCGCTATTTCTGACTTTCGTGGCGCACCTGCCTGGTTGAAATATGTTTTTCATGCTTTTGCATGCGGGGCGCTGTCCTCAGATAATCGCATGGTGTGCTTTCGCCGTAAAGCCTTTTTGAAATCTGACACAACGGCTGGATTAACAAGAAGAAGTAAAGCTTTATTTTGATGTATTACACTTGTGATTTTATGAAAGTTAAATATTTATAATTCTGTAGTTTGAATTTTGCACTCTGCAATTTCACCGGATGTTAAGTCTCTTTATGTAGTGTTGTCTCTTGTCGTGATGTGTGTTTTGTCCTATATTTTTAATCCCAGGCCCCCGTCCCCGCAGGAGGCCTTTTGGTAGGCCGTCATTGCAAATAAGAATTTGTTGTTCTTAACGGACTTGCCTAGTTAAATAAAAAAAAATATTCTAGAGTGCTACATGCTTCAATTATGAACGGAAGACTGTTCCAATTAGTTGCATAAGGGTTTAGCTAGTTCACTTGGCAGAAGGTTTGTACTTATTCAAAGTGCAATTAAATAAGGCTCCTCCAAACTCAGATTGGCACTTAGTAAATTACCTCACAGACACCACAGCGCTGGCGTTTGATTCCGCCATCCTTCTCATTCTGATCAATCTGGTCAGAGAAGAAAGTGTCAAAGATCTTGTAGACCAGCTTGGTGGTAGTCGCTCTAGTGGGCCCTCCTTTGCTGTCCTTCTCAATCTTGGTGGGATGGCGGATGGCCTGTCTTCTAGCAGCTCTCCTACGAAGGGAAAGAAGCAGGTGGTTGGGTGTTGGCCCAATGTACTAATATTATTATAACAATTGATTGCAAATGTAGTAATGCTGTGTTCAAGCTCTCGACAGCCAAAGCAGCCATGCTTTTAGTAGGCATGCAGCAGATTTATTTTATGACAAACAGCACAAATTGGGATGAGCTATACAGTTCACCAAATTGCTCTATGACAACACATTTTTTGCAATGCACACCAAACAAGCCATGGATATATTCAGACCGAAGGGCTGTAGAATACCTACCAGTACAACAGCATGCTGCATTAGGGAATGTCAAGAGGAGTGTTAAACACCAGGGATCAGAGGGAACAGACAGCAGGGAGACAAATATGACCCCCTTATTGTCCCACAACACAAATCAGCATGTGACCATACACAGCTCTGATGGCTGGACCTTTAGCTTTACGGTTTCAACATAAAATGAACCACAGCCAAATTAGACTGAATTGCATCTTCAATCCAGCTACTGACAGACAAGTCTGCCATTTTAACTTCACACTAAGAGTTATGATTCTCTTCCAGCCGAGTGAGAAGCAGACAGCACTACAGGGGAAGGACAGGGGGGGGGGGGGGGGGTTGTGCTTCTAATGGCAAGTCTGTTGCAACATCAGATAATACCAGGTCCTATCATTACCTCTTTCCCAGGGTGACCCCAGCCAGCTTGATCAGGTCCCTCATGCAGGGGGTGACGATGATGGGCTGCTCGTCAGAGTCCCCGGCCTCGTCGTAGCTCTCCACCTGCTCCACCACGAACTGGGCGTGGCGCAGCAGCGTGTCCTCTGTGAAGCGGTTGAAGTTCAGCCCAGCAGGAGGCACTGTGGTCTTAGAAGCAAAGAAGAGCGGGCGAGTCAAGTCAGTGCTAAAGCCGATGTTGTCATGTGTGAAGATTTGGGCCATGTTCATTAGACAACAAAAAACGACCTGCATTTATCTAATAAACTTTAGTTGCATCATTTTGAAACATTTGGCACTAATGAACACGACCCTGGTCAAGTGTCTACACCAAACATTTGTAGTTCACCTCGATCTTGTTGAGGAGGTCCTCATAGCTGACGTCAGGGTTCTTCTGCAGGAACTCCACCACCATCTTGCTCATGTAGATCTTCTCCTGCATCACGGCAAAGATGGGAGCGTACTCCTCCCTGGGATCCATCAGGATGTAGTCAGCAAAGGCTGGAGATATAGAAGACGTCATCAGTTATAGGTCAGAGTCACTATATACACCATGAGTATAGGCATTAGGCTAATGTTTTAACATCCAATCCACTTAAACCTAAAGGAAACTCTTGATGAGATTACCTGTAGTGAATCCAATTAAGGCCTTCTCTCCTCCGTCAAAACCAGTGATCCACCAGGCGTTGATGGGACCAAGCTTTTTGGCAGGAACCCCACCTAGAAGAATAGCAGTACAGTAGTTAGCCAGATGTACACCACTCAAGTATACCTCACATAAAATGGTTTAGTAAAGATAGTTGATTTAGAATGGTTGGAGGAAAACATGTAAAGTATATAAACAGTTAGTGTGAAAAAGGCCAGGGCCATACCATCCATGCAGGGGTTGTCATCATAGATGGGCTTGACTGCACAGCTGAAGTACAGCTCAACGTTCTTCTCAATGAGCCCAGAGTCGAATGGACACAGGTGGCCACGCTTGTCATAAACACTGCAAAAAAGAACAGCTCACTTTTACCAAGGTGACCGCAAAAAACACGCACTAAAAAGCTGAAGCTGTATACAATTTCGATGGGACAGCATGAAGGGACCACTCACCAGAAGTTGGTAATCTTGTGCTGGGGTAGTTCTTCATAGTTCTCAAAGCCGTCTTCGTTTGAGTCAAACAGAGAAAGGCGCTCGTCTGTTAACATTTCTGGCTCATCCAGCTGTAAGTATACAAACATAAGCAAGAAAAGTCATTGTTTCATTGATTGTGCTACCAGAATGACAACTAGAATAGATCCATATTGTTTTACTCTATAAAATCCTATTTAGTGCAAGTCATCATTCAACAAATATCCAGCTGGCCCCAATGACACGTTAAAATAGCACCGTATCACATTTTCTGTAGTATTACTCTTGAGTTTCTCACCGCATTATCAGGATCTCCCTGAAATAACTTGAGGTCCGAGTCATCAAGATACTGCCTGCAGTCTGGACATTTAGGGGGTGGAGTCTGAAACAGGAGATGAGCATCAGTGACACTGACATGGCAACTCTGCACCAAAATTATATAACAGCGTTAGTGCAGGAATAGGCCTCACCTTAGCTGCAGCCACTGGCTTCATTTTCTCACTAGTGGCGTCCTCTGCAACTGGCCTGAGAAGAGAGGATGAGACAGTCAATGCAAATTGGAGGAAGGGTGTGGCCAATTGAAGGAAGGGGTTAAAAGGTGGAAGGTCTTACTTATTGTCTGGCTCCACTTTAAAACGCTTCTCTTCCTGTGTCTACAACAGAAAGGACTGATTAGGAGGTGCATTGATTAATAAGAGTAAATCACATGGTCTGAGTGGTAGGTGCCAGACAATAAGATCACCTCACCTCTTCCTCCGTGTCCCGCTCTACTTTCTCCTTCTCTTCCACTTTTCCATTTGTAACCTCTCCATTCACCTCATCAGACTTGCGCTTCTGACTGCAAGGGAGCAAGAGGAAAGTTTACTCATGAGCAGAATGCATAAGAACTTGAAAGGTTAAGGGAAACAGATGAGATCCTACTCACACTTTGGAGAACATTGATAAGATGGTCGGTTGTTTCCCGGAGACAGAGTTTCTTGTGACCCTGGAACCAGGAGATTCTGGACAAAAGTAAAGAAACAATGTTTTATTATTTAAGGATTTGGAATCCATTGCACATGCATCCATGTGCCTCAACACTTAGTCATTTCCCAAAATGTACAGTTCTCTCTAAAATGTGTTCGGTGTTTTACAAGTTGCTTGGTCAAACAATTAGATGGACATCAGAACCAATCTTTCAGAGCATGAGACATCCCAGAAAAGTAAGGGATACTGTATAGATTAGAAATTGATGTTCCCAGCCACTCCTACTCACTCTTGGGCTCAGAGTCTGACTTGCTCTTCCGTCCTCCCTTGCCTTTGGGGGCAGAAGGAGACTTCATGGCATCAGCCTCTTTGGTGTCCATGATTCCATCTTCATCCTCTTCCTTGTGAGAGTCACCATTTGCTGCAGAGCCATTTGTTTTGCCATTCTTGCAGTTCTGCTCCACAACATCCCCGTGTGAGCCATTCTCCACACACAGCTCACGTCCCAATAGAGCCTTCACCTTAGAGAGGTAGCCATCCTGAGGGGAACATGCAGGCCCTGGTTAAAAGCACAGCACTATATAGGAAATAAGGTGCCATTTTGGACAAACCCAAAGATACTATTTCTATGGAGTGAGTGATGGGCCAGAGTGAGTGGATTCGTTAGATTGACAGGATGCAGCCACAACTCACCATTGAGATCTCTGAACTCTTCATCTTGGCTTTCAGGCTGCTGAGCTGGTCCTGGGCATCCGCATGCAGGAAGTCCTGCACCAACTTCACCTTTTCTTTGACAAGGTCCTATGAGTTAAATAAACTCGTTTAAGACCTGCTTTGGAAGGTGCTACCCATCTAAGTTATTTTAAGTGCTTAGCCACAAGCGGTTCACTCGCTTACTGTGAGGAAGACTATTGGAGCATGAGGTCTGATACCAACAGGCTCAGAGATGGCTTGTAGCTACAAGCCATCAGAATGTTGAACACTATGCAGCTCTCCTCACACATATGCACTCATATTTATCTTGCTCCTTTGCACCCCAGTATCTCTACTTGCACAGTTGTGCATGTATAATATATATATATATTATGCACAGTTACCATTCCAGTGTTTAATTGCTACATTGTAATTACTTCACCACCACGGCCTATTTATTACCTTATCCTACCTCATTTCCACATACTGTATATAGACTTTCTACTGTACGTTTGTTTATTCCATGTGTAAACTCTGTTGTGGTATGTGTCGAACTGCTTTGCTTTATCTTGGCCAGGTCGCAGTTGCAAATGAGAACTTGTTCTCAACTAGCCTACCTGGTTAAATAATGGTAAAAATAATAATCCACACGATTGCATGCCACACACAAAATAATGCACAATGTAAACACTTGCCCTGCAACCCCCAAAACAGGTGTAAATATTAAACTACAGATTGTGCATTCTTGTATTATACTTGTGCTAAAATGTTTATTCTGAGCCATTTACTTCTCTTGTATTATTTCTTATTGCCAAGTGACATGCAAGTAAGCATTTCGTTGGACGATGTATACCATGTGTATCTTGTACATACGACTAATACAACTTCACATAGGGATAGTCATGATCGGCTTTATGGACATTAGTCAACGATGAAATAAAATAGAAAACGTAAATAAGTCTTTAGCAACCGAAACCAAATGTCCAACTTGGTAGTTCAGGTCACTCACCTCATCTGAGATCCCAACTTCATCTTTTTCCAACACCTCCAGTCTGTAAACAAAAACAAAAAGTGTTACCCACTTGCTACAATGACCTAAACACGAACATAGTCAAATCCAACATATCAACATGGCACAACTGGTTGGCAGGTCGCTAACGCTAAATGTTAACGATATCTAGCTAATTAGCTGGACACTTGATTGTGAACCTGACTTGGTTTTGAATTCCTATCCTAACTACTGTACCAAGCATCGAATGAAATAAGTCAGCTAGAGTAATGTTATCATGTTGTAAACAGACAACGTAGATAGCTAGCCGTTTTGAGTTGATAACATTTCACAAATAGTCGATGATAGCTAGCAAGCTAACAGTTAGAGCGATAACGCGAACGTTAACATTAGTTAGCCAACTAGGAAATAAAAACATGCATGTATCCAATATTGAAGTGAGAGGCAACAGCTGACATGAGCCAAAATGTATTATTTGGCGCCAAATTTATTCCAAAGCATATTTGGTACAGTTAAATAGCTAGACATGGCATAGGTAAACTGTGTGGAAGATGCTAGTTAGTTTCAGCGTGGCAAAATTAATTCGTCGTATTGTGCATGGAATGGTGGATCGTGTGATGCGGTGAGAATAAGAATACCACATGCCATGCATGTGTGCTTATTTGACAGGACAAAGGGTGAACTGAATGCATTGTGCTGTAAGCTAGCTAGCCGAACATGACAGCACTGCAACATTACATTTGCGCTAGCTTGTAACGTTACCTTTTCCTGACATCCACCGGCAGAGACAAGGAAGTATTGGCTGGCATTTCAAGTGTGAGCGTGATACACTAAAATATAAAATTCGTTTAGATTAAAAAAAACTAAATAAGAAAAGACAGCAAAGAATCGTTAAAACAATGTGCTAAAATCAGAGCTCTCTGAACAACAATGCGGCTAGCTATATGCAGTTCAGGCGCGCGGGCCGTCTTTTCGCGCGGAAACCCGGGCATTTTGGGCTTTACCATTACGTTGATGTATAGGTGAAACGCATGGAGAATATGGGATCACATTTCATTAATAAATGTATCGATTAAGGTTTTGAACAACTTTTACATTGATAGTTAAATTAAATGATACATCCATAGCATTGGCTGTTTGTTTCATAGTATGTCTTCACCTCTCTATGGAACATTGTAAATTGTTGACACCTCCATTGATTTGCCTACTACGAAACTACGTTCATCGCAATGTACATGATTTTTCGAGGGAAATCGAGGAACGATACAAATGCAATCGGATTGCTAGTGATAATGGTTGATGGTTTTTGTTGTTGTTTTTTTTACTTATCAGAGATAGACATAGCTGGCTTTATTAATGTATTTGTTATGGTGACCTGCTGTACAACTAACGCCTCATGTCCACGAGATGCCGCAAACTCTTTGCGTTCCGGCGGCTGTCATTCAACGTCAAAGGAGCATTACGAACGCTACGTCAGGGATGACGCACTAGGTGGTCGTGCGTTCTGAAACGCAATTTGGGGCGGCAGGGTAGCCTAGTGTTTAGAGCGTTGGACTAGTAACCGAAAGGTTGCAAGTTCAAATCCCCGAGCTGACAAGGTACAAATCTGTCGTTCTGCACCTAACCCACTGTTCCTAGTTTGTTCTTAAACTTCACTGCGCTACGGATACCGAATACGGGTTCACTTTCCAAAACAACCGCTGAATTGCAGGGCGCCAAAATCAAAAATATTACTACAAATATTTATAACCATGCAATCACAAGTGAAATATACCAAAACACAGTTGAGCTTGTTGTTAATCCACCTATCGTGTCAGATTTTGAAAATATATTTTACAGCGAAATAAATCCAAGCTTTTGTGAGTGTAGCTTTCAATGCTACATCAGCTAGCCCCAAAATAGCATGGTCACGAAAGTCAGAAAAACAATAAAATTAATCGCTTACCTTAGATAATCTTCGGACGTTTCCACTCACGAGACTCCCAGTTACACAACAAATGTTATTTTTGTTCGATAAATATTACTTTTATCACAAAAAAAACGCCATTTGGGTTGCGCGTTATGATGAGAAAACTACAGCCTCGTTCCGGTCCGGAAAGGAAGATGAAAATTTCCAAACGTATCAGATTAAAAGATATTACTAAAAATATTTCTAATCATGTAATCAGAAGTGAAATATACAAAAACACAATTTAGCTTGTTGTTAATCCACCTATCGTGTCAGATTTTGAAAATATATTTTACAGCGAAAGAAATCCAAGCTTTTGTGAGTGTAGCTTTCAATGCTATAACAGCTTAGCCTTATATTAGCTTGGTCACGAAAGTAAGAAAAGCAATAAAATTAATCGCTTACCTTAGATAATCTTCGGGTGTTTCCACTCACGAGACTCCCAGTTACACAACAAATGTTATTTTTGTTCGATAAATATTACTTTTATCACAAAAAAACGCCATTTGGGTTGCGAAAAGGAAAATGGTGAGCACCTCCCGCGCGCCGCAGGAAATATTCCGAGGACACCTGACTAGTTTTGAAAAAACTCGTTAATTTTTCAAAATAAAAGCCTGAAACTATGTCTAAAGCCTGGTCACAGCCTGAGGAAGCCATTGGAGAAGGAATCTGGTTGATACCCCTTTAAATGGAGGTTAGACGGGCCAGGAAACAAAGATTAAAAAATATATATATATCACTTCTGGGTTACTTTTTCTCAGGATTTCGCTTGCAGAATAAGTATTCTTATTCTCACAGACAATATTTTGACAGTTTTGGAAACTTTGGAGTGTTTTCTATCCTAATCTGTAAATTATATGCATATTCTACGATCTGGGCCAGAGAAAATGTCCATTTACGTTGGGCACGTTATAATTTTTTTATTTTTTATTATGACACCTAGCGCTAAGAGGGTTCTTAACTGACTTGCCTAGTAAAATAAATAAAACAATTCATCTGGTGGATATGGGGCAACGTGACGGGGGTGTAGTTTATTTATGGGTAATTTCAGTGGCAACAGAAATTGGATTTGAATTCCATAATTTTTTATTTTGTATTTTGAAATTTAATTTAAAAAATGTATTTGTAAGGCACAAATTGAATTCAGAAATTGAACTTGTATTTAATGATTTGAAACTGAATTGAATGAATATTGCATTCAGTTTTAAAATACAATTTAATTGAATATTAAAATTCAATATTTATATATTCAGTTTCAATGTTGTAGATATTGCATTCACTGTCTGTGTACCAAGTTTACAAACTATAATTTCAAGTTGATATAAGTTAATATATTAAACTTCTCAGATGCATTTAGATTTCAAATTCAGTTCATTGAATTCAGATTGAAAACCAGAGACAACATCCTGGTGTCTCTGGTAGGTGCCGGTACTCAATTTGGGTGTTGGTACTGTTTATATTTAGGTCCAGAAGCTCCACAATACTTTTGAGCTAATATTTTCTAAAAGTAACAGGAGCTCAAGCAGTAGAACATTTGAAATGCTGGTACTCAGCTCTAGTGAGCTCCTGCCCAAGTCAAGCGCTGCTACTTTGCCAGCCAGGAAAGGTAGAGGAGAACAGATTAAAGACAGTGTTAACACACTTAGCTAAAGCCTATAGAGACCCACATTGGAAGTGTCAAAATACCCATAAAACCTAGCGGTCAAACAGGGAAACGGTTCCAATTGTTTTTCCACCATTCATTTTTTTCATAGGGATTTTAGAAACACTTAAAATAGGGGCTGTGTTTTGTGTAGGCTTACCCTGGTGTGACGTTTTGATAACTATTTAAATCTCTCTCGGAGAAAGTGACTTGTCAATATATTTGTCTATTTACTCTCAGATTCGAAAAACGAATTAGCATAAAAGTAGACATCATGCAAGACAACAAATCCCTGCACATCATCTCTGACACCTTTGTTAACAGGTATTATATCTATTTAAAACTTGCAAACTTCACAGAATTGTCAATTTAAAGACGTTTTTGCCAATTTATTCATTACATGGTAGTTAATCTAGAGATCAATTATGCAGTCTCATCCATATCATCATGGCATTTGTAGTTCTTTATAATAGCCACATGAGCAGTTTTATTTTACTAGGCAAGTCAGTTAAGAACAAATTCTTCTTTTCAATGACAGCTTAGGAACAGTGGGTTAACTGCCTTGCTCAAGGGCAGAACAACAGAATTTTACCTTGTCAGCTCCAGGATTTGATCTAGCAACCTTTCAGGTTACTAGTTCAAAGCTCTAACCACTAGGCTACCTGCCTTCTCAGGTAGGTAGTTAATTAGCATTTCATTTTGGGGGATTAAATACAGGCTAATTTAGTGATAAAAGTCACCTTGTCCTATGGAGATTTACACGGTTATCAAAACGTCACACAAGGTTAAGTCTACACGAAACACAGCCCTTATTTTAAGTGTTTCTAAAATCCCTATGAAAAAAATGAATGGTGGAAAAACAATTGGAACTATGGGGAAAATGAACGGTGTTTGACCGCTAGGTTTTTATGGGTATTATGACTCATACTGTGGTACTCTATTTGGATAAATTCAGGAAGTTCATGTAAAGGACTGCACCCTGCTTGCTTATCAAGTACCGTTTAAAGTGCCAGGGCCCTCATTTATCAATGTTGCGTAGAAAAGCTTCTAAATTACCTGTACGAAGAAAATTTTGAATGTTCGCAAGTACAAAAAAGTTGGTATTTATCAATTGCTCGTACGCTTGATTTACACACACCTGTATGTATTTTGCCTTGATAAATCAGACACGTTCTAAAACACTGCTAGTGCACGTGAAGTCTCATTTATATAAAGAACCACCCTAAATGAGCAATTATGGTCATAAACCTTCCCTTTAAAGCTGCAAGAAATGTAACTAACTTCTGTCCGCCAACATGGAGAAATCAAAGAAAATAAACTTTTCGGACGCTGAAATAGAACTTTTGATCACCGAAGTGGAAGCAAAACAAGACATACTTTTTGGAGCCCCCAGCAATGGCTTGACAAATAAGAGAAAAAATTATGCTTGGGAGCAGGTTAGAGCTGTGGTAAATTCTGCCTCATCTGAGTGCAGAACAGTTAATGAAATTAAATATAAATGGTTTGATTTGAAAACATATGCCCCCCAAAAAATGATGATCCACAAAAGGGATAGAAGTGCAACGGCCTGAGAGAGAGAAATCAACCATTGAAATAACTTGTTGATTGTGTCAAACATGTGAGACAAATTCTGGCGCAATATAAACGTGTTTTCCTTGTCGATTTGATTACAATATTTGTAAGAACAGATACCTAAAACCGTTGCATGATGTTGACTCTTGTCTTCAGTTCCAGAGCTATGGGTGGTGGGAAACACTCCGTCAGGCATGGGCTCATCGGGTCTGGGTGGATCATTCAGTGGAATGTCATTTTTGATTGTAATGTTGTGGAGCACACTGCAAGCCTTGACAATGTAGCAAACCTCAAAAGGATTTTGCACATTGTATTACATTCACGTAATGGCATTTGAAGATGTAATTTCATAGGCAAGCCTTGCTAGGCTGGTATTGCAGTATGCCTCCTGTCCCAGACAAGCACAGCCAACGCCCTTTCAGCAGGCCTATGGTGCGCTCCACTGTTGTTCTGGTGCGTGTGTGGCCTTGGTTGTACCTAGCATCTTGTTGGTTTGAGGGGTTTGTGAGGGGAGTCATCAGCCATGTTTTTAATGGGTAGCCCCGGTCTCCTGCAGTTATGAACACAACATTCAGTTTCCCAGTAGAGGTCTAACATGGTAAATAAATCAAGTCACTTACCAATAAGCCATCCATCCTCAACAGCTCCCTTCTGGAGGTTAAGGCCGACTGAACTGTTGTTCTGCGCAATGAAGGAATCGTGTGTCCCACCTGGCCATTTGGCCACTACATTCAACAAAGCCAAATGTGAATCACAGATGACCTGCACATTGACAGAATGGAAACCTTTTCTGTTGACGAAGTTGATTTCGTTCACTGATTGTGCTTTTATTGCGATGTGGGTGCAGTCAATTGCTCCAAGGACATTGGGAAATCCAGCTATGGTATGAAAATCCCTTTTCAGTGTGCTTAAATTTACGCACATTCTCAAGTATAAGTACAAATTGATAAATCCCACACTTTGCTTAGAAATGATCGCACGCATGCTTTACGAACATTTCTGTTCGCACGCAACATTGACAAATGAGGGCCCAGGATGATGTCTCTGGTTTTGAATCTGAATTTAGAAAACTGAATTTGAATACATCTGAGAAGTTGAATAGAGTGCATTCGGAAAGTATTCAGAGCTCTAGAGTGCCTCTGTGGCGATGGGAGATACTTCCAGAAGGACAACCATCTCTGCAGCACTCCACCAATCAGGGCTTTGTGGTAGAGTGGCCAGATGGAAGCCACTCCTCAATAAAAGGAGCATGATATCCTGCTTGGAGTTTGCCTAAAGACTCTCAAACCATGAGAAACCAGATCCTCTGGTCTGATGAAACCAAGATTGAACTCTTTGGCCTGAATGCCAAGCATCACGTTTGGAGGAAACCTGGCACCCTCTCTACGGTGAAGCATGGTGGTGGCAGCATTATGCTGTAGGGATGTTTTTCAGCAGTAGGGACTGGGAGACTAGTCAGGATCGAGGGAAAGATGAACGAAGCAAAGTACAGACAGATCCTTGATGAAAACCTGCTCCATAGCGCTCAGGACTTCAGACTGGGGTGAAGGATAACCTTCCAACAGGACAACAACCCGAAGCACACAGCCAAGACAACGCAGGAGTGGCTTCGGGACAAGTCTCCGAATGTCCTTGAGTGACCCTGCCAGAGCCTGGACTTGAACCCAATCGAACATCTCTGAAGAGACCTGAAAATAGCTGTGCAGCGATGCTCCCCAACCAACCTGACAGAGCTTGAGAGGATCTACAGAGAAGAATGGGAGAAACTCCCCAAATACTGGTGTGCCAAGAAGACTCAAGACTGTAATCACTGCCAAAGGTGCTTCAACAAAGTACTGAGTAAAGGGTCTGAACACTTATGTAAATGTAATATTTCAGTTTTGTATTTGCAAAAAAATCTAAACCTGTTTTTGCTTTGTCATAATGGGGTATTGTGTGTAGATTGATGAGGGGGGGAAACAATTCAATCTATTTTAGAATACGGATGTAGCATAACAAGATGTGGAAAAAGTTAAGGGGTCTGAATACTTTCTGAACGATCAATGTTTCTTTAGAAAAATTATTTAATCAGGAATAGTTTCACCATATTAAAACGAGAGCTCAGTTCACATAACATGGTTGACCTTAGAATGTTTTTTTGTTTTTTTTACCTTAAAATTAATAACTAATCATATGAAATACGTAAACTCCAGAATTTACTTTGTCAAAGCATTGTAAAGGGCTTAACAAAGATGGGGAAAACTTTTGGGTTTAAGTGGGTTAAAATATTCCTAGAAGTCACAGAGGGTGCATAGTGTCTTTATTGATATAAAAACGTGTTCTATATTAAAGGGTACTTTGTTTAATATAACAGGCTTTTAAAATGTAATATTGGTGCACAATTTCTACTTAAAATATCAGAGGGATGCAAAAGAGACTCATTTCGTGGAACGACCAGTACACAATAGCAACATTTGTGTCTATTGTCGAAAAACAAACCTTCATAATTGCAAGTGTGTGCAGTAAAATGTAATAAAAATCATCACAGAACCATTGAGCACATAACATAAGCCAGCATCTCTTCATATTTATTTTGGGTTGGACAAATGGAACGAATAGATAGATATAGATCTATATTATTTGCATTATGCAACCGAAAACAAAAGTTAATAATGAATGTGTAGAAATACAAAGTCTCCATGAATAAAAAAGAAAATAATTATATTAAAACTCACACACATCATACTCAACATATTATCATAGAAATTAGTGCTGTGAATGAAAGTGAAATGTACAAGTAAAATTAAAGTCTGTTTCACCACAAGGTGGCACTAGTTCATTCATTATGGTTGATGTGCAGTGAATTTCTTGAGGCTGAGAGTGTAACAGTATAGCTTTCGTCCCTCTCGCCCCTACCTGGGCTCGAACCAGGGACCCTCTGCACACATCAACAACTGACACCCACGAAGCACCGTTACCCTTCGCTCCATAAAAGCCGCGGCCCTTGTCTGCAGAGGGAACAACTACTACAAGGTCTCAGAGCGAGTGGCGTCACCGATTGAAACGCTATTAGCGCGCACCCTGCTAACTAGCTAGCCATTTCACATCGGTTACAAGAGCATATGAGCTCCTTTGTATGTGTGTGTTTTTGCTGTGATATATCTATAACAGGAATTTGCAGCTGACTCCAAGTGCCTGTATGTTTTAAACTCGCAAGTGTTCAGTCTTGTTTTTCCCAATGTGGATGCCTGTTTGTGGGTGTGCCTGTGTGGCGTGAGTGTGTTCATGTCTTTTTAAGCATATGCAGCTGTTTCAGTTGAGCTTTATGCACACAGTGTAAACCTTTATGCCTTTTGTGTTCTTCACCTACAGGTTTCTAGACTCTGTCATATCCTGCTGCTGAGCTCGGGAAATTATTGGCCACGTTCCCAGCAGCGCAGGGTCATGGCTAGAAGGGATCCAGCTTTTGTCAAATTAACTTTAAAAGTTTTTTTTTAAGCATTTTACCTAACCCTTTTCCTAACCTTAACCTAATTATCCTAACCTGCTATGTTAATCATACTAACCTGCTACGAAAAGTCATATCGGACTTTAATTTGACTAAAGCTGGATCCCTTTTAGCCATGACCGCAGCGCAGCCTCCTGGGGCTGATTTAGCCAATGTTCCCACCCAGGAATCCTGGACGTCTGACAGCAACCAGGCCAGACTCTCTTTCAAGGCCACACTCCGTGGCCCAGAGTCCGCCCACCCTGTCTCCCAAGGCTGTCTCCCATCTTTATGGAGCGCCCAGAAAAACAGCCACTCTCTCTCCTAAATAACAATTTCTCAAAACTGCCTGCCACACCCCATTTTCTTTCTCTCCCTCCCTGACCTCTCCCACCCCTTATGGTCACCCCTAACATTTCACACAACAGAACTCTTTCTCATGTTAGTCTGGAAGCAGTTAAAACCATGCTGTTAGATGTGAAGGCCAAGGTTAAATGGGGAAAGTTTAATGACAACATTTGCATAGAGCTTTTTCATGTTGAAACAAGTATTTTTTAGACTTTGTTAGAGCATGTTTGGATTAAATATCAGTTTTCAATTACACCTCATGCAGCCATGTGAGATTTTGAAAGATGGCAATAGGCCTGGAAAGTGAAACGTATCAGGACATGTTTTTCTCATACAATACATGCACAAATATGAAAATGTGTGCACACTTCACTTGGTTAAAAACACACACACAAAACACATTGGATTCTTTTGATATTTCATTTATTTTATAAAAAGGAATGCATTTAAGAAAAACAAATTATGTACCACTATTAGTGTTTAATATGTACCGTTCTGACATAGGCATAGTGCTACTGGACACAAGACATTCCATACATGAACACAGTTCATACATACATACTGTACATACTTACATACATAGTTATTCATATATTTATACAAATCATACAGGGTTAGGCAACATATGAATGAAGTGACTGGTATGTTTGCGTTGTCTTAAGAAACCCGGGAGAGAGCAGGCAGTCAGGCAATATGGAAGCTGCCATAGCGCTTTCACTATTCCTACTGGTCTGGCCTAGCCTGGAATCTACATTTATAGGTTCAGTTTATTGTGAAGTGAAACAATTGTAACAGAGCATATCAGTTTGGATTCCAGGCTAGGGCTCGCTGTTTAACTAGCAGGCTGTAAAAACCTGCATGGAAATATGAGGACCAGAAGCGTGGCCAAGTGAGAGTGAGTGTGTCTGGACCAAAGGCAGATGAGGTTCTTCCTGAACAACAGGAACCGCTTTATGAAACACAGGACTTCCCTGTCGTTAGAGGAAGTAGAGTTTATTTAGGTGTCTTAAGAGAATAAAGAGGGCGACCTCTCTTGAGAAGGGAATGGAGACCCCCGCTCCCCTTGAAACTGGATCTTCTCTCGTCTATGGAGGGGGATTATTGGGATTGGGGAAGATGAGACGTGTCTACTCTGGACTAATCCCATGTCTTCCTGTGTTGAACAGGACTGTACTATTTTTCAACCATTCTACCTGGACTGGCTTGGTGGTGATATTGCTGTTACTTGTTGTGGTCTGTTTAAGACTTCACAGTGAGATTGACCTACCTTGTTTAATCCCACCCTCTGCACATCAATGACAAGTCAATGATCAATAATACTGTAAAAAAAATAGAGCGGTCTTGCTCCAAACACTTCAGACTTACATTCAGGCCCATTCCCCTGGAGCAAGATCCAATAATAACAGAAAGCACACTCTGCCACTGCGTTGCTACAACTTTGTTAAAACAACAGTCATGTTGGTTATGGGCTGCTGGGTAGCTGTCATTGAGTGAAATTTATCAGTGCCAACTCACTTCAGGAAATGTGTTTTCTGATTGGGCCTGCCTCTTAGGAAACGTTAGTCACAAAAGACAACAGTAGAAGCGAGAGGGACAGATTTAAGTGGGCGGAGAGAGAGAATGTTAATGAATAAGCTGAACTTACTGGAGTACACCAATACACATTAGTTCTTACAAAGGAGTTAGAATGTCATGCAATATACGTAAGCATAGTACTTTTGTTTTTGCAGTTAATCAAAGGGATCTATGCATGTTTATATATGAAGATATATAGCCCTGGTTTAGAGGGGTACTTGTAAGGGTTTTGGCCTGCATGGAGTGCAGTACTGAGTGAGGACTAGTCACTGCCTGGGTGCCTCACGTCTCTCTATATGAGCAATGGCCTATGAGTATTGTATGTATGGATACATATATAATTCACTCAGGGAAACTTCTGTGGTTTAACCTTTCAAGAGGGTGACAGCCATAAACAATCACACTTACATGTCTACAAAGTGCAATTTTTGAAAGCTTTTCATTATCAGGGCGCAGTAAAACACACCAAAAACTCAGCATCACGATTATGTATATGGTGTCTGTGGATTTGGCTTTCAATAAGAGAGTCTGCATACATGTAAAACAAGCCGACATGCAGAACATTAGTTAATGTATCGTTATAAATCAAGACTCCCTCAACAAAGATTGACTCCACTCTGTGAAAGTCTCTAAGAAAATGTTTAAAACATTATTATTTTTTTAAAGAAAAAAAAGTATCAGCTACGATTGTGAATTCATTGAATAGTGAATTCACTCAAGGATGATTGTGTTATCACGCTCTTGTGGTGAATCGGTTGAATGCTGATTGTGAATTCACACAGGTATGATTGTAATGAGAGTCAACGATGTTGTGACATCTCTCCAGACAAACAGACAGACGGTCTTCTGTGTGGCAGGTCTGAAGTGGGGATGGGGGGGTTCACAGATGTGCTTTCCTCTTTAAGTCTCTTCACCTGCACACAGCCCCATCACACACACTATCCCTCTCACACACCCAGTTGAACAGACACACACACATTCACATTCAGAAAACACACACTGTGTGATTATAGCATCGAGTCAGACACAGGTGGTGCACTCTGCCTGCATGATGGGCGTGGTCTGGTGTTCGTGTTTGTTGGTACAGTGCTCCATAGAGCTGGAGCTCTTGAGGGGCACCAGGCATCGGTCAGTGGGGCGCCCGCTGGTCAGCAGCCCCCAGCAGCACAGCACGCGCAGGAACTCTTTTCTCATATCCTTGCTGCGTAGCGTGTAGATCAGCGGGTTGAGTGCCGAGTTGAGCGTGGCGATGCCGAAGAAGATGTCTGCCTTGGAGAGGACGGGGCAGTCCAGCCTGCGGCAGGAGGTGTCCAGGAGGAGGACGGTGAAGGCGGGCAGCCAGCACACGATGAAGACGCCCAGCACGATGGTGACCGTCTTCAGCAGGGCGTAAGCCGGAGAGTTGGTGGCCTCCTGGTGGCTGGAGCGCACGATCAGATAGATGCGCACGTAAAGGATGCCGATAGAGAGCAGGATGATGCTGAAGATGGTGACCACGAACAGGATGTACTTCTTGGAATAGAGGGGCAGCAAGACCGAGCACTCAGGCAGGTTGTTGATGCAGTTCCAGCCGATGATGGGCAGGCCCCCCAGGAGGATGGAGGTGACCCAGCACGTCCCGATCAGCAGGAACATACGACACGTCCTGTTGGAGCCGTACACCCTGACCTTGGTGATGGCGATGTAGCGCTCGATGGCGATGGCCAGCAGGCTGAAGACGGAGGCGGCCAGCGCTATAAAGGCTGTGCCCTCCCTGATGAACCACTGTACCGGCACCAACTCAAAGGTCCTTGGCCCTGATAGGAAGATGTTGGCAATGTAGGCAGAGCCGGCCAGCAGGTCGGAGAAGGCTAGGTTCCCGATGAAGAAGAACATGGCGGAGTGGAACTTCTTGTTGCGGAACACGGCAATGAGCACCAGCAAGTTCTCCAGAATGATGATGCTGCAGATGATGACGAAGACGATGTTGAGGGAGCTGAGCTGCGCCTTCCCGTTGGTGCGCTCCTCCAGCTCCTCCGAGGTCATGTCCTTGGCAAACACATAGTAGGCATGGATCAGGGTCCGGTTGTAGTACTGGGAATACTTGCTCTTCATGGCAACAACGGGGTGGCAGAGCACGGTGGCTTTTCGGCAAAGAGTCATTCACACAGTGGTATGGTGGCGGTAGAGCTGGTCTGGGCCGATGGTCATTCTCTCAAGAGGAGACGTCTGGGAGACAGGGGGGGACGCAGGGCAGGCAGGCTGAGGGGAGGGACTGTGCCCGTCCCAGAATCACGTCTCTGTGGCCCAGGAAGCCTGGTTGGGTCACCTGCAGAGAAACAGAGAGACATGGTCAGGATTACTAACAGGGCATATGAGTAGGCATTGCCTACTAATTGTCTACTAATTGGTTTGATGATATCATTCGAAACACTTTTTTACTACAAAACATATAAAAAGCACAATTTCCACACGTTGATGTTGGGGTGGTGCTGGAGATAACAATGAAGTTGAATAAAAAAAAAAAAAAGGTTGATTCAAGTGTCAACTCATCTAGGGGAGACAAAGTAATGAGTTGGTCTGTGTTACAGTGAAATAGTTTATTAAGGTCAGACTTGCTTATGACACAAATCAGAGCAGTTGTGTGTGATGTGTGTGTGACTGATTCTTACTGCCATAGGGCCTGCTTTGGCCCGTGGACCTGGGGTGATCAGACATTTCTTAGGGTTCAAAAATAGATCCAATCCGGACAGATCTGGCATCTGCCTTTAGCCACAACTATCCCCTGAGCATTACACAGAGAGGACTGTGTGTTACCACATGTGCTACTGCTGCAAATACACTGTGTACTGTGTCCTTTTGCTACATCTCCAGCTAAACACCCACACAGGCAGACAGTTGCTGCTTTTGTCTGTGCAACAGGATTGGAATGGCAGTAAGGAGATAGTGTATTAGTGTTGAGCTTTGAGAGACTCCAGGGCAAGGTTTACGCCATCATAATAACCTATCATGAAGAGTTACACTCTTTGACCAATCTGGAACTGTAATTCCTAGGAAAATCAGTACGAGGAAAAATAGGAAACAAGATATTTTTCTTCCAGAACAGTAGCCTAGATATTTCTGCAGACAGATCACCTATAGGCTGTAGCCTCAGAACCTAATGGTCCGTCAGGCTAGAACAGACAGCAGCTAGGTCTGTCTGTCTACCGAGGATATTCCGCTCATCATTTCTAAGCACTTTGCTGTCAACACTCTGCTCCGTCACACCATCGTTGTCCGGACTGAGCAACATTTAACTCCATTGAAGTCCATCTAACACCAGCATAGCAGCATAGATCATGGATCAGCCAGACCTCAACGTGATGACCCCAAACACTGGAGGGCATATCACAAGATGGGGACTTTCCAGACTTGTGGGAAGCATATTATTAACCAATCTAAAGTGAAATGAAAAATCTATTTTCATGGTCATTGGTTAAGATAGTTGTAAAAGCCACAGTTGGGTCATAACATTTTAATTAGCAGATGTGTGTTACTGGTTTTCAGATCCACTCTACCCATAAACATTTACATTCAATAATGAATTCAAATTAAGCCGTTTGTTCATTTGAATGATAGTTTAAATAATTACTTTTAATCAAATGTATGCAAATAACACACTTGTCCATAAAGAAAGCTTGGAATCAGTAGTCAAAAGTCAAAACAGTGTTGAAAGCAAAAGGAGGGTCTGTTAAAACAAAAATAAAAGCTGTCCAGCAGTATAGAGGTTCTGGAAAGCTGATTAGAGTCTGAGCTGGTCTCTTAAATACGTTGACGGTAAAGAGATGCCTCTGGAGAACAGCTCATAGTAACCTGATCCTGATGCTTTCACTGCACGCCTCCTCTCTACAGCCTGCACTGCTGCTGCCTGCTTCATTTCCCTAATCTAAACGGTTTTACTGCTGGTTTGGGTAGCTAGCTAGGTAGTCTAACTGCCGTCCTGTCTACTGGGCTGTGACAAACCTCAGTGAGGGTGGAGAGAGGGGCTGGGCTGGGGAGAGTGGAAAGAGCGGCGTGCCCATGTGGAATGGCATCTGGACACAAAGGCAGGAATCTGAGACATCTCTGTGACGCACACAAAACCCTCACGCACTCGTGCACACACACTCACAAAAACACACACTGATACCAGCACACACCAGACCCCCACTTATAAGCTTCACCGTCATGTGCCTGTCCATGCACCGTACTCAGGAATGAAATGTACTGAACATAGCCCTATACACTCTATCACTCACACACACACACACACACACACACGCACACACACACACACACACGCACACACACACACACACACACCTAAGAGTATATACTCAACACACAGAGAGCTGAGGAGAGCAGCACACCAGCCCAGCTGCACACACACACAGGTTGAACACACACACAGTGGCTCTTGGCTACTAATAATAACCAGAATGCTCTGCTGTTTCCTCAAGCAGGAACAAAAGAACAATAGTCTCCTTCAGTGTGGAGGAGCTCTGCCTTTCAGCCTGAATAACACAGCCACACCAAGCCATGCTGGAGTCACTCCCTCCCTGGTCAGACTACTCCCAATAGGGCTGCTGCAACTGTATTAGCCGTTGGACGTGTGCTGATGTATGCCCATTTTATGCTGGGGTCAAATCCAATGTCCCCTCTGTGGAACAATAAAGTTGATTCAATTCAATTAATATATTCCTATTTCCTTATCGGAATCATAGCATCAGGTCTCCGCCCGTCCCCCGGTTTCCTGTGTCCATAAGTAGAGAGAAATCAGGGCTTGAGGCTGAGTGGCTCTGCCAGCCGCACCAATGTAATTACATCACGTTACATTACTACTGCAGACGGGAATGATGTTGTTATTGGAGGAGTCAATATAAACCAGCTCTCTAAAAACTGCTGAGATTGAACAGAGCAAGAGGAGATGATGTGATGTTTTGGAAGCAGCTTCTTCCTTCATCTCAGCTCATCTTTCAGTTAGGTCTCTTCAGTCAGATTTCTAAGGAGAGTTTCCCGACTGTTTTCCGACTTTGCTCGTAGACGGCAGCTCAAGGTCCCGTCAGACTGTGCGTGACCGTGGAGACCTTGGCGTGCCACATGACATCTCTGTGACCAGGGGATTTGACAGCGTGTGAAACCTGATGGGCTGGTTTACCTGCAGTGCTGTTGTCTCGCCCTTGATCTGCCCTGCCCTGTGCCACACAGGCCCAGACGTCTCCACAGCAACTAGCTGACAGACAGGACATGAGAGCAGCAGACTTCCTGCTCCACTGCTCTGTAGTCCTGAACCTCATACGGCACGAGACAAAGCTGTGCACTGTCTTGACACCTCATACATCACACATCACTGTCATATCCCTGCTGCTGTAGCCAAAACAGATAAACACATGCTCAGCACCAAGACCAAAACACACCTGCCACGATTCCTTCCTTCCTTCCCTACCTACCTTCAACAACAGGACGTGATGAGAGTGACTGAGATGAAAGATTACACTGAGGGGTAGGCCTAGATCCAATGAGAGAGCAAGTCTGTGTGCTATGTGAGATTCATGTGGTTCCACTGGCAGGTTTTACACTGGTGCAAGAACCTAAAGCCTCAGGCTTCTGTATTTCTATGGCTGAAGGCCCTACTCTAACCCACATAAGTGTTCAATGGTCTACTGCAGGACCAGGGGTCTCGACCATACAGTACAGGCTGGAGAATGGTGTCTCCATTGTGAGTGTGTAAAAAGAGAGCAAGAGAGAGATGGATGGATGGATGGATGGAAAGAGAGTGAGAGGAAATAAGAGGTAAAAGGCAGCAGCGAGAGACAGGAAGACAAGCACCAGACATACGTTTCTCAGGTGTCATTCAGAGAGACAGGAAATCAAAAAACGCTTCAGGGAGCACATTTGCATCTAGAAAGGAGCCGAAGACGCATCACCAAACATGTATGCTCATGCTGCATAGCCTAGATAAGGGGTCATTATCAAAGCTATGTAAACTCAGCAAAAAAAGAAACATCCCTTTTTCAGGACCCTGTCTTTCAAAGATAATTCGTAAAAATCTTCAAAATAAATTAATAAATCATCTTCAATGCTTTCAACACTGTTTCCCATGCTTGTTCAATGAACCATAAACAATTAATGAACATGCACCTGTGGAACGGTCATTAAGACACTAACAGCTTACAGACGGTAGGCAATTAAGTTCACAGTTATGAAAACTTAGGACACTAAAGAGGCCTTTCTACTGACTCTGAAAAACACCAAACGAAAGATGCCCCAAGATGCTCATCTGCGTGAACGTGCCTTAGGCATGCTGCAAGGAGGCATGAGAAATGCAGATGTGGCCAGGGCAATAAATTGCAACGTCCGTAATGAGCGACACCCAAGACAGCGCTACAGGGAGACAGGACGGACAGCTGATCGTCCTCGCAGTGGCAGACCACGTGTAACAACACCTGCACAGGATCGGTACATCCGAACATCACACCTGCGGGACAGGTACAGGATGGCAACAACAACTGCCCAAGTTACACCAGGAACGCACAATCCCTCCATCAGTGCTCAGACTGTCCGCAATAGGCTGAGAGAGGCTGGACTGAGGGCTTGTAGGCCTGTTGTAAGGCAGCTCCTCACCAGACATCACCAGCAACAACGTTGCCTATGGGCACAAACCTACCGTCGCTGGACCAGACAGGTCTGGCAAAAAGTGCTCTTCTCTGACGAGTCGCGGTTTTGTCTCACCAGGGGTGATGGTCGGATTCGCGTTTATCGTCGAAGGAATGAGCGTTACACCGAGGCCTGTACTCTGGAGCGGGATTGATTTGGAGGTGGAGGGTCCGTCATGGTCTGGGACGGTGTGTCACAGCATCATCGGACTGAGCTTGTTGTCATTGCAGGCAATCTCAACGCTGTGCGTTACAGGGAAGACATCATCCTCCCTCATGTGGTACCCTTCCTGCAGGCTCATCCTGACATGACCCTCCAGCATGACAATGCCACCAGCCATACTGCTCGTTCTGTGCGTGATTTCCTGCAAGACAGGAATGTCAGTGTTCTGCCATGGCCAGCGAAGAGCCCGGATCTCAATTCCATTGAGCACGTCTGGGACCTGTTGGATCGGAGGGTGAGGGCTAGGGCCATTCCCGCCTGAAATGTCCAGACGCAGGTGCCTTGGTGGGAGAGTAGGGTAACATCTCACAGCAAGAACTGGCAAATCTCGTGCAGTCCAAGAGGAGGAGATGCACTGTAGTACTTAATGCAGCTAGTGGCCACACCAGATACTGACTGTTACTTTTGATTTTGACCCCCCCTTTGTTCAGGGACACATTATTTCATTTCTGTTAGTCACATGTCTGTGGAACTTCTTCAGTTTATGTCTCTGTTGTTGAACCTTGTTATGTTCATACAAATATTTACACATGTTAAGTTTGCTGAAAATAAACGCAGTTGACAGTGAGAGGACGTTTCTTTTTTGCTGAGTTTAGTTTGTGACCATGTAGCCCATCTAGTGCGTCTCCAACACCAAGGTTGTTTTACATCCACAAATGATCAGAACTAAAACAACCAGATAATAATATCCGTCTTACATAATCAAAGCTGCTCAAAGTTTATCACGCAATGCATATTTAGTACGATATTCAAATGAACCATGCTGAATATTCAGGAGTCCGAATGCACCAATTTGTAAGTCGCTCTGGATAAGAGCGTCTGCTAAATGACTTAAATGTAAATGTAAATGTAGTAAAGATCTTCTGAAACCTTATCCTCTGGTTTCCTCAGGCTCGACTGGTGAAGAGAGCTAGGTAAAACTGTGCAACAAAGTGGGACTTGAAAGGGAAGTGTAGTAGACAGGACTTAGAAAAATTGTGAAAATCGGCAATAAAAATAAATGTTCTCTCTCATTAACCCAATTGATTCTGAGTTCGGGCATATACATTTTAAAATGTGAAAACAATTTCTAAGATGCGTACTTTCAGATTTTCCAAACTCACCTGCGTTGCTCGCACTTTGAAGTCCACAATGTATGGGGGAGGTTCTAAGGGTTAAGCTAGATGGTGATGGACAGAGATCAGCCAATTATTACAGAGATCAGCCAATTAAAACCAGCGGTTGTTTCGTCGCTCCTACCATAGACTTCCAGTCAAGGCCCGTTCTGAGGCGCTGTAAAACCAGCTGGTTCGACAGAGAAAGTCGGCTGGTGGACAAAATGATCTGGTTCCTAACCCCACACTGAGACAAAGCCCCCCATCCCGGCATAGTGGTCATGTGACCCACTGATAGCTCCCTGCTCTGCTCTCACAAAAGCCCCAGGTGGTGATTTCCCTTTCCCAGCAACACCTGATAAGCCCCAATTAGCAGTGTGTCTGTGTGTGCCTGCTGCTCCCCTCCCAGATAGCTGTTCCATTACCCACCTGCTGTCACTGCAGCACTCACAGCTACCCAGCTCCACTTTCTCCTGCTGCAGGGGAAATCAGTGTTTGAGATACCTCAGACACAACATTGTCTTGTATAACTGCACTCAGTCACATAGACACACGGAGACATACATACATATACAGTACCCTGAGTGTTCAAAACATTAGGAACACCAATATTGAGTTGCACCCCCTTTTGTCCCCAGAACTGCCTCAGTTCGTCGGGTCATGGACTACAAGGTGTCGAAAGCGTTCCACAGGGATGCTGACCCATGTTGACTAACTTGTTTCAACTGGGCCCTCACTGTTTCCCATGCCAATGAGCATGGAACAGACACCTCTGTATTTGCGCAACAGAGAAGTGTTCAGTTATTGAAATTTCTCTGACATATTTTGGGTCGGATCTGGTCCACCTCGGAAACCCGAATCGGATGGGGTATCGATTTTGCAAAAAATGTCAGATGAGAATTTCACAAATCCAATTCGATTTGGATCTAAATTTCCGGTTCTGAGATGACCTCTACTTCACACTACCCCTCTATCACATTAAAGCTGTTGTATTAGCATCAAAACACCAGACAGACGCAATCTTACCTCTGTAGTAGTAATTTCTCTCCTCCTCCTAGCTAATCTCTCTGGCTTTTAGAGCAGCCAGAGGGTTATGGGTTATCATTATCCATCATAGTCCCACACTGGGTAGGACCCATCTCTGCTGTGATTGGATGCCTTGTCGGGTTCCATTTTTGGCCCGTCTAATGGCGTTGTGAGCATACTCGTTGAGAGCTCTGCTAGCTGTCAGGAGGATTGTTCCATTCTGCACTCCCTCCCCTTAACGCCTCCTCCCCCATCCCGGTCCCTGACCACAGGTTATCACCCTTGACGCCAAGTGCCAATAGTGTCTCTGCGGATACTGACCCATGTTGACTAACTTGTTTCAACTGGGCCCTCACTGTTTCCCGCGCCAATGAGCTTGGAACAGACACAGCTGTATTTGCGCAACGGAGAAGTGTTCAGGTAGCCTATTTCATGGGATCAGCCAGTGGCGGTTCTAGCTTGTATGGCTCCCAGGGAAAACCTCCCCCTTCAGCAAAAAAAAATAAAAAATTCTCCACTAACTGTAATTTTTATTCAGACATTTAGAACAACACAAATAAATAATCATAACATTTAAAACTAAATAAATATAAAAATATATACAAAAATAAGACTCAAATATCAAAAAGAAGTAACAAAGAAAAATAGAAACAAATTTGTGTTGATTTGGCCATCTAGCATCAATACATTACCCAACCCTCAACACTGTCAACCAAGAGTCAAGACTAAACAAATTCACCTTGGTGGTGGTGTGCAGACTGCTTTTATATTATTCTTAATGATTTCGCAAAAATGCAACAATATGTCTGAAACTATATATTCACAGTATTATGAATGAATTGTTGTCTATTTGGTAGCATTTTGTAGTGTGACTGATTTTACTAATTGCATTAGTACTGTACAAAGTTAGAGGTGCGCTATTTGATAGATTCCCCTGCTCCCCCTACCTCAGGCTTCCAGTAGGGAGACCGGAGGTCAACCTACCCCCGCCCCATTTTGTACTTCTGAGTGGGAGACCTTCTGAGGCAGTAGCCTGTCTAGCTCACAAACCAGAATCAGGGCGCCCACTCCGACAAGGTTAATTGACCCACAGTCCCACACCGTGACATGATATCATTGACATGACGTACAAATCAGCGATAGAAAACCGATTGCGCAAATGTCACCATTCCTAATTTTTATGTGCGGGCGCCCCGTGCCTTCCTCGGCAAGATGCCGCCCCTGGCGGCTGCCCATGTTGCCTATACCTAAATCCGCCACTGGGATCAGCAATATGTTGCTATTTCACACCGAGGTTACTTAAGCTCAGAAGGAGATTGTTGGAAAGATTGTTCAAATATAGTGAGGAACTATGGTCATTCCCAATTAATGTACAACACTCTGTTGGCTTTCTGTGTGAGGTGGCGAAAAAAAATACTTTGAGAAGCTCCGCAACTCATAAGTTGTGGTGAGTTAAAACTTCTTATGGCTTGGGGGCAGTATTTCGACATCTGGATGAGAAGCGTGCCCAAAGTAAACTGCCTGTTACTCAGGCCCAGAAGCTAGGATATGCATATAACAAGTAGATTTGGATAGAAAACACTCTAAGGTTTCCAAAACTGTTAAAATGATGTCTGTGAGTATAACAGAACTGATATGGCGGGCGAAAACCTGAGGAAAATCCATCCAGGAAGTGGGATCTTTTTGATGTGGGTATTTTCAATTGAATGCCTATAGAGTATCTAATGCGTTAGGACCCAGATTGCAGTTCCTATGGCTTCCACTAGATGCCAACAGTCTTTAGACATTGTTTCAGGCTTGTTTCCTGAAAAATTAAGAAGAATGAGACCTTTCTCTCAGTGGACTGTAGAATCATGCAGTGCTGGTTTTGCGCGTGACCAAGTGCGCGCCCTTCGTTGTTTTTCCTTTCTATTGAATACGCTATTGTCCGGTTGAAATATTATCGATTATTTAGACAATTGACAACCTGAGGATTAATTATAAATATCGTTTGACATGTTTCGACAAACTTTACCGGTACTATTAGGATGTATTCGTCTGCATGTTTTGACCACCTTTGAGCCAGTGGATTACTGAACAAAATGCGCCAACAAAACTGAGTTTTGGGATATAAAGAGGGACTTTATCGAACCAAACTAACATTTATTGTGTAGCTGGGACTCTTGTGACTGCAACCATATGAAGATCTTCAAAGGTAAGTGATTAATTTTATCGCTATTTCTGACTTTTGTAATTCCTTTACTTGGTTGTAAAATGTTTGTATGCTTTTGTAAGCGGGATGCTGTCCTCAGATAATCACATGGTATGCTTTCGCCGTAAAGCCTTTTTGAAATCTGACAAAGCGGCTGGATTAACAAGAAGTTATTCTTTAACCCGATGTATAACACTTGTATTTTTTATGAATGTTTATTATGACTATTTCTGTATTTTGAATTTGGCGCTCTGCAATTTCACCGGATGTTGTCGAGGTGGGTCACTAGCGGAACGCCTGCGCTAGAAAGGTTAAGACAATCAGAAATAGCCTACTATCAGACATTCCCAAATGGTAACTTTTATAGGCCTACATTTGCACACAGGCCAGGTACTTCTATGCATGTTCAAGCTAAATATATAAACATAAAAAACAAGTCACATAATGAAACAATGAATGCGCACAAATTAGCGGGAAACAGAAAGCGTATTCTGGAGAGGGGACACGCCTATAGTGCGTTTTTGCCACAAACCCATTCCCTTTTTGTGTAGACATTTTTAATTAGGGATGTCATTTATGAAAATACGACACTGTAGTGTGTTGACCACAACTCAATTCTTTTAGATAGGCCTACAACAGAAAATGCATGTGAAACATTAACACTACAACTCCCAAGACAGTCAACCTGACCGTTTTCAGTTTTGAAATTTCAATATAAACCTTACATATTTTGGAAAGGTCAGGTGTATTTTACACTCTAGCAGTACTCTCAGACAAATGTCAGAAAAGACAAAAACTTTGAGAATTTCATCCTAAAAGCGCCATGACGGTCAAAATGACCATATCATATTTAACAGTAGAATAGCCAGGCCTTGAGGAGTACCAATAGCCACCAGTCTAATAAATCCATTTAACTAGAAAAGCCTGGCCTCATAGAACCCCCTTTCGTGCCAATGTCATTTGGTTGTGTTTATGAAGGTGTTCGGTAACAGAATACAAAATGTAAATATTTGAAAGAACATAACATTTTCATTAGTGTATGTTCCTGTAGGCTAGATGTAAAAATAAAATAAAAAAACACTAAAAACACAGAATGGACCTCTGTAGGATGATATGGAAGAAGTGCTATTTGGTAAGCTACTTGTTTCTTTGTTAATGCAAATACTCATCCCCATGCTACGAAATGCATCTTGCTGTGTTGCGTTAATAATAATAATAATAATTATTATTATTATTATGTGTAGTTTCAATATAGTTTAGGTTTAGTTTGGACGGGCCTGGTGGGCAGGCAACTTGTCTTACAGTCAGAAAATAGACTATCATCTTTTTTTAGTATTTACAATCTATGCGCATCTGGATCAAGCAATACATTTTCTGACTGGTTATAATTTGCATTTGGTATCCTGATGTTTCGTATGACGTATTTTAACATAATAAATGCATTCATTTAGCAATTAATTATTTATTATGGACTATTTATACAATTGAAATATCAAATGGTCAGAATGACCGTCATGGCCATTCTAGTAGTTATGGAATTGCGGCACACTGAGTGTTAACGTTCACTGCCTGCCTGTGAAGTCAAAGACATTCTGCTGGCATGCGCAGTAATAAAGCTGCATTAAATTTTTTTATTTCGGATCCATTTGAGTTTGATACAGACCTGACCCAATTTGGATCTGATTCTCTGACATATTTTGGGTCATATCTGGTCCACCTCGGATCCAAATCGGATGGGGTATTGATTTTGCAAAAAATGTCAGATGGGAATTTCACAAATCCAATTCGATTTGGATCTAAATTTCCGGATGTGAGATGACCTCTACTTCACACTACCCCTCTATCACATTAAAGCTGTTGTATTAGCATCAAAACACCAGACAGATGCAATCTTACCTCTGTGGTAGTAATTTCTCTCCTCCTCCTAGCTAATCTCTCTCAGGCTTTTAGAGCAGCCAGAGGGTTATGGGTTATCATTATCCATCATAGTCCCAAGCTGGGTAGGACCTATCTCTGTTGTGATTGGATGCCTTGTCGGGTTCCATTTTTGGCCCGTCTAATGGTGTTGTGAGCATACTCGTTGAGAGCTCTGCTAGCTCTCAGGAGGATTGTTCCATTCTGCACGCCCTCCCCTTAACGCCTCCTCCCCCACCCCAGTCCCTGACCACAGGTTATCACCCTTGATGTCAAGGGCCAATAGTGTCTCTGCGGTATCAAACACAAAGCAAGTGAGATGGAGCATTAAAGATGTCAGTGCAGGAAGGAAGAGATATTTATATCTCAGCAGGACCATGAGACACAATGCAGTGTATAAAGTCAGGAAGCAATGGGGCTTGCAACATACATGATAACAGGCGTACAACATACAGTGCCTTTGGAAAGTATTCAGACTCCTTAACATTTTCCACATTTTGTTACGTTACAGCCTTATTCTGAAATGGATTAAATAAAAACAATTCCTCAGCAAAAACAGAAATACCTTATTTACATAAGTATTCAGATCCTTTGCTATGAGACTCGAAATTGAGCTCAGGTGCATCCTGTTTCCATTGATCATCTTTGAGATGTTAGTACAACTTGATTGGAGTCCACCTGTGGTAAATTCAATTGATTGGACATGATTTGGAAAGAAACACACCTGTCTATATAAGGTCTCATAGTTGACAGTGCATGTCAGAGCAAAACCTAAGCCATGAGGTCAAAGGAATTGTCCGTAGATCTCCAAGACAGGATTGTGCTGAGGCACAGATCTGGGGAAGGGTACCAAAAAAATTTATACAGCATTGAAGGTCTCCAAGAACACAGTGGCCTCCATCATTCTTAAAAGCAAGAAGTTTGGAACCTTCCTGAGCAATCGGGGGAGAAAGGCCTTGGTCAGGGAGGTGACCAAGAACCTGATGGTCACTTTGAAAGAGCTCTAGAGTTAATCTGTGGAGATGGGAGAATCTTCCAGAAGGACAACCATCTCTGCAGCACTCCACCAATCAGGCCTTTATGGTAGAGTGGCCAAATGGAAGCCACTTCTCACATGACAGCCCGCTTGGAGTTTGACAAAAGGCACCCAAAGACTCTCAGACCATGAGAAACAAGATTCTCTGGTCTGATGAAACCAATATTAAACTATTTGGCCTGAATGCCAAGAGTCACATCTGGTGGAAACCTGGCACCATCCCTACGGTGAAGCATGGTGGTGGTGGCATCATAATGTGGGGATGTTTTTCAGCAACAGGGACTGGGAGACTAGTCAGGATCGAGGAAATTATGAACGGAGCAAAGTACAGAAAGATACTTGATGATAACCTGCTCCAGAGCACTCAGGACCTTAGACTGGAGTGAAGGTTCACCTTCCAAAAGGACAACGACCCTAAGCACACAGCCTAGACAACGCAGGACTGGCTTCGGGACAAGTCTCAGAATGTCCTTGAGTGAACCAGCCAGAGCCCGGACATGAACCTGATGGAACATCTCTGGAGAAACCTGAAAGTAGCTGTGCAGCAACGCTCCTCATCCAACCTGACTGAGCTTGAGAGGATCTGCAGAGAAGAATGAGAGAAACTCCCCAAATACTGGTGTGCCAAGCTTGTAGCATCATACCCAAGACAAATCGAGGCTGTAATCGCTGCCAAAGGTGCTTCAACAAAGTACTATGGCACATTTTATGACGGCTGAATACCAACTAACAGACTTAGATCATGTACACTACATTATCAAAATGATGTGGACACCTGCTTGTCAAACATCTCATTCCAAAAAATGGGCATTCATATGCACACACTATTTGCATACAAATCTGTAGATGCTCTACAGACGATCAGTAACATTTGTATTTCACTCTTTCCCAGAGAGCTTTTTCCAAATCAGATGAATGACACCTCCCCTGGTCTCTACTGTACCTCAGTCACAGCTCATCCAGCTTTACACACAGACACCAGCAACACTCTCTTCTATAGCTCCAAGTCATTACATAGTGGAAACGGGCATGGAAGGACAAGCCCTCCACAGCACACTGACTAAACAGCCCCAGCCAGCCAGTTAACCACACACTGAGCTTAGCTTCACAGTCAGGCTGTAGTGGGACTGAATTTGCTGGTGATAGCAGGTGGCAGCAGTGTGTCTCTGCTCTCTCTCCACATCCCTGAGCCCCAGGGCTCCATCCATGACATGAAGTGATTTCACAGCCATCACTGCAGCATTGATTGCCCTCAGTCAGTTCCCAGGGCAAGGCAGAAGCAGAGGCAGAGCATTCAAGTTCACAAAACCAGCAGGACCAGGGGCAGAAACACTATTTGGATAGTCTATCTGTAGATGCTCTACAGACTATCAGCAACATTTCAACTAGCTAACTATCTACTAACCCTAGCTTTAACCCTAACCTTAACACTTATCCTAGCTAACCCTAGCTTTAACCCTAACCTTAACACTTATCCTAGCTAACCCTAGCCCTTATTCTAAACCTAACCCTAGCAAGCAGTTGCTTATCAACAGATAGTTTGTTGATAGTATGATCCTCTGTAGAGCATGTACAGATGGACCAAATAAAGTGTGACTTTAAAAACTCAGCTAGGTGAGTGGTCACAGAGCAGAGGAGACACGAGCAGGACTCATCCTAAACCCTAACCGCGGTCACTGTATAGACAGATAGGTCTTTGAGTTCCATCTGCAGTCACAAACAGACGGGGTTTTATCTCGGGCGATTTTCCCATAGGGAAAATACATACAACATTAACAACCCAATTGTGAGACGTAAATGAAATAACACTAACCCAGGGTAAGTCTTCAGGGCAACAGTCATGCAGTCGGTTGGTGGTGGTGGTATCAATGATGATCTGTGTGAGTGAGAGTGAGTGAGAGAGAGAGAGAAAGAGAGAAAGTGAGAGAGAGCAGTGATCCTCCCCTGGCCGTATCTCCTCTAGATGGCTCAGTGTTGACAGGCAGGCTGATAACACCCACAACCACACAGCCATGCAGCCAGGGCTGAAACCCACACCAAGAGAAAAAAACACAAATAGCAACACTGAAACGCCACACAATAACACATGTGTGCTAGTGGACCAGACACAGAGATACACACAGACACCTACAAAATGCCAAAAGAAAAATACTATCACTCACACAGACACACCAGCATAATCTTATCTATATGCATACCACTTTGACACGGATATTCACAACTGTTTAGAGGTCAATTTCCTAAACAAAGGAAATAGCTATGGTGAAATCTCCACGAGCAGTCTCTGGACTTTGGACTGGAGAGTGAATCACTTGGTCTGTCTGTGATTTGACCTTTGACATACAGTTCTGTAGCACCTGGCTTTGTGGAGCTGGCTACAGCGTGGGCTGACTGATTGTGGGGGAGTGAAACTCAGGCTCAAGAGAGAAGAGGCTCTGTCGTTGAGAGACGTGCACTGTTCATATGACCGCCAGGCAGCTAAATGAAAAAAAACAGAGAGGGGAGAGAAAGAGGGGGTTGTTTTGGGGGAGGGTGAGAGGAAGAGAGGCTGTTTCTGTGTCGCTCTGTGACTTGTTCTGTAGAGAGGCCGGACGGACCAGTGATATGAGATGGAAGCCTGCAATATCTCAGTTTTAAGCTTTAAGAGGAATTCCACAGGGGAACTTAGTGCACATTCGGAGAAATATGAGAAAGAACATGGTGGAAAAATGTCTTTGTTGCTTGCTTTGTGTAAACTTACCAAACCATGTCCGAGACATACACATTCACATTCCTCTGGCTCTTCACTGGGACGTATTGTTTAGATTAGTTATAGTGAAATATTAGTCCAGTAATGATCATTGAATATTTACATTCATGCGTTATCACTGCATAGCTATGGTAGTACAGAGTCAGATAGGCATAACTTATACTGGTGCAGAAAAAATAACAGAAATATATTTCGTTACATACTGTGACTAGACATCAACTTCTGTTTTTTGTTACAGAACTCCCTGGAAAGGCACACTGTTTTTAGCTTCAAAGACAGAATGTCTTCCTCTCCCCCTTGTCGTATGGTGTGGGGATTTGTTAAAATCTTGCTGAAGCTGGCAGATTATTGAGGAAGTGTAAAAAAAAATAAACACTGAATGACGGGTAATCTTGTAATTAGGGATTAACCTTCTCCTCATCAGCAGATGACAGTTTGAGCACAGCCTCTTTTGGGGGTCTAGTTTCTGTCTGCACAGTTCGGTCAAGAAGCAATGTTTACTTTCAATGGATGGATATGTGCTCTCTCTCAAGGGACAAGTGAAGAGGGGCATCGTGCAGCAGAGCCACCCACATGATCGACAACCCCCCCATCTACCCAACGGGAGGGGAAATTTACTGTAATGCATTTACCCTCAGACCATTCCTGTCAACCCGTCACACGGGGCACAGTGCCAAATTATTCATATTCTTACGTCGCACTATTCTGCATATTTCTCTTTCATCCGGCATCCTGAATTATAGGGACCACATTTCCCTCTCTCCGTGTTCCCCCTCCTCCTCTGGTATACTTTACACTTACCACAGAGATCAAAGCACAAGGGCACGAAGAGGTGATTTAGAACACATCTGGAAGAGGTGATTTAGAACACATCTGGAAGGTTTGATTTAGAACACATCTGGAAGGCTTGATTTAGAACACATCTGGAAGGTTTGATTTAGAACACATCTGGAAGGACTGATTTAGAACACATCTGGAAGGACTGATTTAGAACACATCTGGAAGGTTTGATTTAGAACACATCTGGAAGGACTGATTTAGAACACATCTGGAAGGACTGATTTAGAACACATCTGGAAGGACTGATTTAGAACACATATGGAAGGCTTGATTTAGAACACATCTGGAAGGCTTGATTTAGAACACATCTGGAAGGTTTGATTTAGAACACATCTGGAAGGCTTGATTTAGAACACATCTGGAAGGCTTGATTTAGAACACATCTGGAATGCTTGATTTAGAACACATCTGGAAGGTTTGATTTAGAACACATCTGGAAGGCTTGATTTAGAACACATCTGGAAGGCTTGATTTAGAACACATCTGGAAGGCTTGATTTAGAACACATCTGGAAGGACTGATTTAGAACACATCTGGAAGGACTGATTTAGAACACATCTGGAAGGATTGATTTAGAACACATATGGAAGGACTGATTTAGAACACATATGGAAGGTTTGATTTAGAACACATCTGGAAGGCTTGATTTAGAACACATCTGGAAGGTTTGATTTAGAACACATCTGGAAGGCTTGATTTAGAACACATCTGGAAGGCTTGATTTAGAACACATCTGGAATGCTTGATTTAGAACACATCTGGAAGGTTTGATTTAGAACACATCTGGAAGGCTTGATTTAGAACACATCTGGAAGGCTTGATTTAGAACACATCTGGAAGGCTTGATTTAGAACACATCTGGAAGGACTGATTTAGAACACATCTGGAAGGACTGATTTAGAACACATCTGGAAGGATTGATTTAGAACACATCTGGAAGGATTGATTTAGAACACATCTGGAGCAGACATGTTCTTATAGTTCCGTATTAAGGCCTCATTGCTCCATATTCTATATAAAAGGAACCACTCTCTGGTTTGCGGCTCTTCATGACACCCTGAGCTGTCTTATCACCACATCTTATCAACACTCATTTCACACGAAAGGTTTGCAACATTCTGAGCAGTTATACGTCGCTCAAGAGATCACAGTAACTAGGTTTCCATCCAATTGGCGACAGATTTTTATGTGAATAGACTAACATCAGTACAAAGAAAATATGTGAATTTTCCCAACAGTAGTGTGTTTCAACCAAACAGACCTGTTGTGGATAAAAATCAGTGCGATGACATTGTTTTTTGCTTGTACCAAATAAAAATCTAAAAAGTTTAATGGGTTTCCATTACATTTTTCAACTCTCCCGATAGTGTTGTCAAAATGATCTGTCTGCATTTAAAAATTGTACCGAAACTTTGTTTCCATCATAGCTGTTGTGATTTATTTTTATAAAAGGTATGACTTTACTTGCATAAAAACTGTGGACGGAAACGTGGTTAGTGTCATAAAGGAAGCGTGGTGTTAAATAATAACAGTAGGCTATGTTCTCACGACACTAAGACACGTACACACTAGTCACATTACTGGTAAACCACAGAGGCAAGGCTCGGAATATTTACACTCAGCCGGGAGGTCTGCTTGTCTCCATCCAGCTCTGGAACTGAAATGAATGCGAGCGCAAGGCACAGTAGAGTTTCAGCAGGACAAGTCAGTCTTGAACCAGTATCCTGGCTCGCTCAGAGCAGTGGGTGGGGGGGGGAAAGGAGCTCTGTTCTGCTATTGGACCTGAACACAACCGGTTGGTCTGGATCAGAACCCTTTAAGTTAGGAACAATGTGTTCCATTATGGGTCAGATATGGAACTAACAGCTGAGCTCAAGGGAGGATGAGATGTGCTAGTTTCAGGTTTCAGCAATGCTGCTATTCTCACACATCTCTGTGTTGTTGTTTAACACAGTGAGGTACTCCTAAATGAATAGGCTTTGAATGCACATTCACCTTTTCTTTGTCCCGGCTCCCCGCTCCTATTCTGACCTGATGCTAGAACTTGGACTCCAACCCTACTCCGGTTCTATTCTATTGCCTGGCTAGGATACTGTGTGTAATGAGGGTTTGGGATCGCGCACAGCATCAGCATGCATGTGATCATGCATGTATGTGTATGCATGTTAATGAATGTAAGCACTATAGAAGCGGATTCCAAATGCTTTGACACATCTCTATGTGTGTGCAATATTAGTTGTGTTTGTGTGTGTGTGCACAAATTGGTGGTGAGGGTGCTGGCAGTGACTGTGACACTACAAACTGCATGCTTGTTCCTCTGATGTCCCTGGGATCTTTCTATGCATCAATAACAGCAGACTGTCACGGGACAGAGAGCTGGGAGGCCACAATAGAGGAGGGGGATGGTGCCAATGAAAAAGAAAAAATATGATATCATCTATAGGGGTGAACAGAGGGGGACGACGCAGCTCTGATTGCTTTTAGATTCTATTTAGATGCTGCATTGAAGCCTTCCGTATTTTATTCATACGGACCTGTATTCAGAGCTTTGCCGTCAGAAAAATACATGGCTGCCTAGTGAGAGAACACGCTCTACAAACATTCAACAAAGTTTTAGACAGGATTACATTTTCTTAAAAATACTAACAAGAGATAGCCAACGTGTCTCCTGAAAAACAACAAGGATATTTCGACATCCAGAGACCTCCCGAGCACTGACATGTAAGAGCGCCAATCCCCCCTGAGACTGGACACGAACTGAAGTACTCCTGTAACATACAGTTACAGTAGATGGTAGAAGCAGACCACATACAGAGGCAGAGTGAGCTGTATGGAAACAACCCTAGAGGTTAAGTTAAGGCACCTGCACAAGTACAGTGAAATGCCTTTCTTGCTAACTCAAAGCCCAACAATGCAATAATCCATAACAATTTATTACTAGAAGAATAATATATATGAAATACACAATAACGTAAGTAAGTAAGCATACTATATACAGCAAATATTTAAAAAGTCAGTTCCAATACCATATTTACATGTGCAGGGATACTGGACTGATGGAGGTAGATATGTATAGGGGTAAGGGGACAGGGATACTGGAGTGATGGAGGTAGATATGTATAGGGGTAAGGTGACTGGACAACAGGATATAAGATAAACAGAGTAGCAGCAGCTTGCATGCGAATGGGTGTGCAGAGTCAGTATAAATGTATGTGCATATTATGTGTGAGTGAGCGAATGATGTAGCGTTTGTGTGTGTGTGTTGGAGTGACAGTGGGTGTGAGTGTGTAGGGCCCTGTGAGTGTGCATAGACGGTGCAAATACTGAAATAAAAGGTAAATAAAGACACGTTAAAGTCCATGTAGCTATTTGGTTAGCTATTTGTCAGTCGTATTGCTTGGCCATGGAAGCTGTTCAGGAGCCTGTTGGTGTCAGACTTGATACACTGGTGCCTCTTGCCGTGCGGCAGCTGAGAAAATTGTCTATGGCTTCGGTGGTTGGGGTCTTTGATGATTTTCCAGGCCTTCTTTTCACACTGCCTAATATAGAGGTCCTGGATGGCAGGGAGCTCGGACCCAGTAATGTACTAGGCTGTCCGCACAACCCTCTGTAGCGCCATGCGTTCGAGTATGGTGCTATTGCCATACCAAGCGGTGATGCAGCCATTCAATATGCTCTCAATGGTACAACTGTCAAATGTTTTTAAGATGAGGGCCCATGCCAAACTTTTTCAACCTCCTGAGGGGGAAGAGGCGATGTTGCGCCTTCACGACTGTGCGTTTGGACCATTTTAAGTCTTTAGTGATTTGGACAACGAGGAACTTAAAGAAGTCTACCTGTTCCACTGACGTCCCATCAATGTGGATAGGGGCGTGATCAACCCCCCCCATTTCCTGTAGTCCACGATGAGCTCCTTGGTCTTGCTGACATTGAAGGAGAGGTTGTTGCTCAAGCACCACAATGTCAAGTCACTGACCTCCTCCCTGTAGGCTGACTCATCATCGCCGGTCATCAGACCTACCACCATCGTTTCATCAGCGAACTGATAATGGTGTTGGAGTCGTGCGTGACCACACAGTTGTGGCTAAACTGGGAATACAGGAGGGGACTAAGCACACACCCCTGTGGTGCCCCTGCATGAAGGGTCAGCGTGATGGAGGTGATGTTGCCTACCCTCACCACCTGGGGTCAGCCCATCAGAAAGTCCAGGATCCAGTTGCAGAGGGAGGTGTTCAGACCCAGAGTCCTAAGCTTGGTGACGAGTTTGTAGAGGATAATAGTGTTGAACGCTGAGCTGTAGTCAATGAACCGCATTCTCACATAGGTATTCCTCTTATCTAGGTGGGTGAGGGCAGTGTGGAGAGCAATTGAGATTGCGTCATCTATGGATCTGTTGGGGCAGTATGCCAATTGGAGTGGGTCTAGGGTTGCTGGGATGGTGGAGTTAGTGTGTGCCATAACCAGCCTCTCAAATGATTACAGAAGCGATTGCTACAGGGCGGTAATCATTGTGGCATGAAGCCTTAGAGTACTTAGGAACAGGGATGATTGTGGTCATCTTAAAACATGTGGGGAATTACAGACTGGGACAAGGAGAGGTTGAAAAATACTGTGAATATTTCAGCCAGCTCTTCTGCGCATGCTCTGAGAATGAACCCTGTAATATCGTCGTGGCCCGCGGACTTGCAGGTGTTGAACTGATTAAAAGCCCTTCTCACGTTGGCCTCAGAGAGTGAGATCACCCAGTCCTCTGGGTCGGTGACGGCCCTCACACCCGGCTCGATGTTGTCGTTGTCAAAGCGTACATAACATGCATTGAGTTTGTCTGGTAGAGGGGCATCGTTGAGCAGATCACAGTTGGGTCTTCCTTTGTAATCCGTAATGGACTGTAGCCCCTGCTCATGGGGCGGGTGTCGGAGCCTGTGTAATATGATTCCACCTTATTCCTATATTGTCCTGTTGCTCGTTTGATGACTCTGTGGAGGTCATAGCGGGCCTTTTTGTACTTATTCCTGTCTTCGGCCGTAGCATCAGGGTTGTCTGTGATAGCGCTGTGTGCGGTAGCCCTGCTCTTTAGTTTAGTGCCAACCTCAGTGTTAATCCAGGGCTTTTGATTGAGGAAGCAGCGGACCGTGACCGTGAGTACATCGTTGCTGATGCATTTTCTAATGAAGCCATTGACGGAGGTGGTAAACTCATCGACGTTAATCGGTGGAGTCTCAGAACATATTCCAGCCAGCGCTGGCAAAGCAGTCCTGAAGCATACCCTCTGATTCTGGTGACCATTTCTCAACGGGGCAAATTGCGGGTACTTCCTGTTTCAGCTTCTGCTTGTAAACAGGAAGCAAGAGTACAGATTCATGATCTGATTTGCCGAATGGCAGACGAGGGAGGACATTGTATGCTTGCTTATGGTTAGAATAGCAGTGGTCTAGGACTTTCTCCCCTAGTGGCATTGGAGACGTGTTGATGGAAGTGGGCATCGCGTGTCTTAGCGATGCCGAATTAAAATCACCGGAAACCAGAAAGGCGGCCGCTGGGTGTAGGGTTTCCTGCTTGTTTATAGCCTTGTACAGTTCATTAAGCACCAGTTTATTATTTTGATTGGCCTGAGGTGGAATGAATACAGCAGTCAAAATAACAGCTGAAAAGATGTGGGAGTTTGGACAATGCTAGGACTATTTCACTGCCTTGCAACCTCTATTAAGGTACCTTGACGGAACAGTTGTATGGGTGTATATATGTGTATGTATGGTATAATATTGTGAGCAGGTCTGAAAGTACTCTGTCATGCTGTGGGGGTATGGTTTGGAGGGCAGTGAGAGAACGGCTACTTGACTTTGACCGGGAGCAGAGAGATGATCTCACAAGGGTTACATTTGACCTGTTGTCACGTTTGGTTGAGACAAACATCATCCATTTCAAATTGATCTGCCAACTCCTATAAAGCATTCTGAACTGTTGCATGACCTGACTCCAGTTCAGTTACTTGTGGTGTATGTTTTTCTTTGTGCAGTTCACTTAAAATCCAATTTCAGTATGTCAGTCAGTTAATGAGAGGAAGTAAGCCAGCCAATAGAGAGTCTGTCAGTCTGCCACATCCATCTTTATTCATAATCACACAGAGATGTATCTCCAATATGTTGTTAATGGAACAGACCTTCTTTCAGAGTTCTAAGTCTCAGTAAGCGTGTCCAACACTGCTCTAAGAACTTTAATCTGAGCTTCTCCCACTTGAACAATCCTGAAAGGCCTGACTCCAACTCCTTGTCTCCCTCCTTCTCCCTGTGGGGGGTTGAAGAAGCACAGCTTTTCTTCCAGCTGCACAAACAAAGCCAGCTCAGAATAACAATGGCTGCCAGAATGGAGGGATGAGGAGGAGGATGGGTGTGGAGGGGGGGTTCCAAACCACACATATCCATGTGTACCTGCTCCAACATCACTGAAACATGCCCACTGACTGGGATTGACCAGACACCAGGAAACCACAATCTGACCACATTGATTAACCATACAGCTGTTGCAGGAGCTCTGAGCTCATTCCACTCCCTCCCTACCGTAAATCACAGTAGAATAGTGTTCGTACACTGTACAGTTTTCAAAGTGTTGTCGCCTTCTTCGAAAGCCACAAAACCAAAATGAAAATGTTGAGGTGGTTTGTTATTGTTTCATGTGCCATGGATGAAAGATCCAATAATGCAATCCAATAACCTTTCTTAGCATAATTACTTAGACTGGCAGAAAGTTTCTCTAAGTATATGGGTGGTCCACAGTGAAGTTAACAATACTGTATGATACAGACATGCCTTTATCACAACTGTGCAGGATGATTTGAACCAAATGCCTTTAATGATATGTCAGGCATGCTGGTATGTTGGTGAGGGTATTAGGGTGCGTAGCCATGGATACGTTTATGTTAAGTGACTAGAGAAGACGACAGATGTAACAGGACCTTTTAAAGCTGTTGGATTTGAGTAAGGAATTTAAACATCATCCTGGACTGAAATACCCCGAACCTTTCCCTCCTCCAAATGTCTGCTCAACTAAATATTTATAAAGTACTCCTGAGATCACGTCTGACAGTGAGTCCGGGTGTGTTAGACAGATTATGTTTTGAAATAGTTTCATGTGTCTGTGTCTGTGTCTGTGTGTGTGTGTTTGTAAGATGTTGGGAATGGTGAAAAAAGCAGAGCAGGCCATATATTTCCTGATCGGAGACACTCCCAGTTCTTGGCTGTGTATCAGAAAGCTACATGTTGTCAGCTGTTTGTTGCAGCTTGTACTTCTGAAACCTGCGAACAGAAGGCACTTATTTTGCTACAGCTGCCACACACAGGAAAAGTGTTTTTCAGGCTAGCGGAGATTCTCATTTGGGCAAAAGACTGTCCTCTCATTGACTTCTCCTTCCTCTCTCCTCTGTGACCCAGTAAAACCGATAAGGGGTCGAGTGTTAATTCGTTAGTAGGCGAACGAAGGAGGCTGCCCCCCTCCTCGATTACCAACTTCGACAGAGGATGCACAAGAGTACCCACACCACAGGAAGTTGGTGGCACCTTAATTGGGATATACGGAATTGTGGTAATGGCTGGAGGGGAATGGTCTCAAATACATCAAGCACATGTTGCCATTCCATTCGCTCCGTTCCAGCCATTATTATGAGCCGTCCTCCCCTCAGCAGCCTCCACTGATCCTCACGGCAGGTAGCGCAGAAGTATTTTAATACCCGCCACACCCCCTTTGAGTCAGCAAATGTTTTCCCGAAGGAGAAGAGCATGCACACATTTAAAAATGATATGCTACTTATCCTTTTATCTAGAAAATGTATTGCACTAACTACATTTGTTTTGATCACTTTATACATTTATTTGGGGATCCACCCCTGTAAAGGCATTACACACATTGATTGTATGATACATCTGTAAGTAGTGGATTGACATGTGACTGTTTCCTTTTAACCCTGCCTGTACAAGCCAGAACGTTGTTGGCTATTTGGCATGCACCCGTTGTTCCCTTCTCTGATCTTTCCGATGTTTGTACTCCTTTCGAAATGGCTGACTAAAGTAAAGTGGTTGTGTGTAGTAGACAACGAGAGCCTTCGGCGTCCCTAAGGAAAAAGACTTCTCACTGCTCGTATTAGCGGCCTCGCTCTCCCAGGATTGGAGCTGAAACATGAGCATCCTTTAGGGACGACCCCACCCACATCTCCCTCCGACTTCAACCCCCATGTGACCCGGCTTCCGACCTGGCCAAGAAATAATCCCACACATCCAGTTCCCACTGCTGAATTATCATCAATTTATTTATCCATCCGTTTACTTTCCACATTGGTTTATTTATTCGTCCATTGATTTGACTTGTATTTCTCACGCGCTACTTCTCCTCGCAGTCTTCCTCCATTCAGTAGGCTTTGGTGACCCTGGGGCTCATGGGGGGGGGGGGTGTTCAGTTCATGAGGGATAAACTGGTGACTGAGCAGGGAAGGGGCCAGGGTGGGTAACAGCACCCAGAGACCTCCTGACCCCAACATGATGATGTCATGATCTGCTGGATTTAACCAGAGAGCAGTCTGACATCATGGAGTTTAGATTCACTCTATATGGACTGCTAAACCCAAAAACATGTGTCAGAGCCAGAGCATGAGATCCAATGAATCCCTTTAAATCCTTTTCTTGTCTTTAACAGTAAGTCTGCCTGGTTACACTGTGTGGATGCTGCTGTCATGTCTGCCTGGTTACACTGTGTGGATGCTGCTGTCATGTCTGCCTGGTTACAATGTGTGGATGGTTGACTGTTGGTGTGTTGGAGCTGTTAACAGCAGCACTCCAGGACTCTGTCACTTGGGCCAGAGATGAGAGTGTGTGAAGTGAACGTGTGTGAAGAGGGTTGGCAGAGGTCAGTTGTGGCGGCGGTGTGGTGGGTTTTGTTCTAGTGTAATGAGCCGTGAGGTCACATGGTCGCAAAGCAGACGGCCAGTCGCCTGGATCAGGTTATATCTATCTCCAGCCTGTCGGCCAGCCCCCCCTTCCCCCGTAGCACAGGCGTCCCATCCACACCCGAAACAACCCACAGCACCCCCACAACATCCCCATCTCACACCTGATATTCTTCTCCACCTACATAGACTGAGTACACCAAACATTAAGAACACCTCCCCCCTTTACCCTCAGAACAGCCTCAATTCGTCAGGCATGGACTCTACAAGGTGTCAAAAGCATTCCACAGGGATGCTGGCCCATGTTGACTCCAATGCTTCCAATGACACCAATGCTTAGCAGGATGTCCTTTGGGTGGGGGACCATTCTTGATACACACAGGAAACTGTTGAGCGTGAAAAACCCAGCAGCATTTCAGTTCTTGACACAAACCAGTGTGTTTGGCACCTACTACCATACCCTGTTCAAAGGCACTTAAATCTGTTGTCTTGCCCATTCACCCTCTGAATGGCACACATACACAATCCATGTCTCAATTGTCTCAAGGCTTAAAAATCTGTCTTTAACCGGTCTTCTCCCCTTCATCTACACTGATTGAAGAGAATTTAACAAGAGACATCATTAAGGGATCATAGCTTTCACCTAGATTCACCTGGTCAGTCTATGTCATGGAAAGAGCAGGTGTTCTTAATGTTTTGTATACTCAGTGTATGTCCTTCTCCCACCCACCACCCCTCTCAAATTATGTATCATGGAGAAATGTTTGCTTGTCTTTATGTGGTGCTTTTTGTCTGTAGTGTCTCCCATCTGAGCATTCAGTTAGTTTAGCGCTCTGTTGCCATTGGTTAAGCATGAGCTAATGTCATCAGGAGCTTTTAACATTTTAGACAGACTTAATGACCAGCACAGTGAAGAGAGTGAGCTGAGGAGAGAGAGAGAGAGCTGAGGAGAGAGAGAGAGAGCTGAGGAGAGAGAGAGAGAGCTGAGGAGAGAGGGAGGGAGCTGAGGAGAGAGGGAGAGAGCTGAGGAGAGCGGGAGGGAGCTGAGGAGAGAGGGAGAGAGCTGAGGAGAGAGAGAGAGAGCTGAGGAGAGAGGGAGGGAGCTGAGGAGAGAGGGAGGGAGCTGAGGAGAGAGGGAGAGAGCTGAGGAGAGAGAGAGAGAGCTGAGGAGAGAGGGAGGGAGCTGAGGAGAGAGGGAGGGAGCTGAGGAGAGAGGGAGAGAGCTGAGGAGAGAGAGAGAGAGAGGGAGCTGAGGAGAGAGGGAGGGAGCTGAGGAGAGAGGGAGGGAGCTGAGGAGAGAGAGGGAGCTGAGGAGAGAGGGAGGGAGAGAATGATGGATGGGTGTTTTTATCAGGGTAATAAAACACTAGTTCCTCCTCCTTATCAGCTTATCTCTGTGTTTCTCTTACCCATGAATAGATTACCGACACCCTCATTCTGTGTGGGTGTGTCTGTGTAAGGTGTTTTTGCATAATGCTATTCTTTCAAAGAGCAGAAACGTGCAGGGTGCGTTTATGCTTTTCATTGTCAATGTGACCCAAAACTGTGCTCCTAACAAACATTATTTCATTCATCTTGGCCAAGGTGCAGAATGGGTCATAAACACACCACAACAGACATCACAGCAGTCACCTAAATCCATACAACCCAGATAATTATGACATATCCTGTTCCACACATCTTAATCCACATATTCAACACGCTGAACTGTAATGTCAAGCAGTGTCAGAGGAAGGCCTAAAAACTGTCAAAAGATGTAGTACCGATGTACCAAGTCCGGAACCAAAACGACCCTGAACAGCTTCTACGCCCAAGCCATAGGACTGCTAAATAGTTAACCAAATATCTACATTTAACCTTTTTTGCACTCTCTTTTGACTCATCACATACGCTGCTACTACTGTTTATTATCTATCCTGTTGCCTAGTCACTTTACCCCTACCTATAATACATATCTACCTCAATTACCTCGTACACTGTATATAGACTCTTTCCCCCCCTATTGTGTTATTTACTGTACGTTTGTTTATTCCATGTTTAACTCTGTGTTGTTGTTTGTGTCGCACTGCTTTGCTTTATCTTGGCCAGGTCGCAGTTGTAAATGAGAACTTGTTCTCAACTAGCCTACCTGGTTAAATAAAGGTGAAATATATTTTTTTTAATTAGGTACCCCTGCACATCGACTACATACTGGTACCTAGTGTATATAGCCAAGTTACCCTTACTCATTGTGTATTTTTTCCTTGTGTTATCATTTTTTTCCTATAATTTTTAAATGTTTCTCTATTCATTGTTGGCAAGGGCCCATAGACTAAACCTGTTGTTTACAAAGCATGTGACAAATAAACTTTGAATTTGATTTTGTAGTCAGTTAAGACCTCAGCATATAATACATGTACAGTATGACAGATAGGTTAGCCTATTGTAACGGTTTGTGAAAGTGTGCAGCAAGTAGGTCAGGGCTTTTACAATAGAATTATGAACAGTTTCTTTATCTTTTAAGATAAAACTGAACAGTGTTGCTAAAAAAAAATATATTAGCCTTTATTCTTTTTGGAACTCTTGAAAACATGTTAGAATGGAAATTAGGTCTAATCCCCCAGACACTGGGGACCCCGATCCCGCGGACGCTCACCAAGCAGCTCCGCTCCGGTGAGATGGTATAATGGAGCCTTTTGTTTTATTAAAACATCCTTTCAGGACAATGCGCCCTTTACAGTGACGGATGAACGAACCTCGACAACACCCGAGGGGGGGCACAGCGGGTCTTGCAACCGCTACAAGACGTATAGGAGCCCCCTGCGAAGCTAAAGCCAGGGGACCACAGCCCCACCCCCCTCGACAAACTACAATACACATAGAGCAGTAGTGGATCCGCCAGCATCGGGCACGGTGGCTTGTTAATATTTAATGGATCATGTTACTCATTAAACACAACGTTCCAAAACATCTGTTATTCCCGGAGAATAAAAACAATCTATTTATTGACGGATAATTTTCTGGTTGTTCGGTTAACCATATACTGTACAACCTTGAGGAACACTAATAAGGCATCACCCAAGACACCCATAAGCTTCTCTTAGAATGTGTGTGTGGTTTCCTTATACGTTATATACTGATAACCTCTCAACACGTTTGACTGCATCCTGGTTATCATTCATGCTGCCCAATTCTAATATCATTAAGGTTACTTAAACAATCATGTGTGATTAGATGTAAGTGGTTGCCACTAAATACGTGCTATAGGTCTTTGGGTAGATTAATATAAAATAATAGGTTATATCTTCCCAAAGTGGGCGAAGTTCATAACCGCCCTCGTGTGTTGCGGACCCGCTGCACGTTGTTCATTGATTGATAGTTTCTTTGTTTTTCCAACAACCGCACGTGTAGAGTGTACACTCGCCACAATTGTACAATTTGGCTGGTAGGTCTACACATGAAACTACTTACCCCATGTGCGAAGTCGGTGGGTGCAGCAAAACCAAAGTCGGCCGATGTAGTTGTGGTTGTTGTCGCCGTAGGTGTAGCATGTGGCTACCTATCTCCAAATCAAATGCATTTTCAAAAGTTCACCTGATTTGTGAGCGCTGTCTTCTTCTGGGTCGAGGGTAATGATGACAATCAAAATTTCGGATGACGACTAGACAGTGTTGCTTGTCTAGTCACAGGTAAATCCATAGCTGTAACTACTCTGCCTCAAAAAATATATGTACTGCGAAGACTGAATGATTCCCAACACAAAAGACTTTAAAGACAATGCCTAAGACTTTTCGTTCGGCTCATACTTTCTCCTTTGTTGCTCTATCCCCAGTGTCCGTGTGGTTGTTCCTTCTCTAACTCTGAGAACAACAGCTCCACCGGCTATGGAACAACAGGGAGGCGCGCGCACATTACGCACCGGTCACACACATATTACTCCACTCAAAACCACTGTCGAAACGTCCTGCTACAGAATATTAACACCAGTCCCATTGGCGGTTAATGGTTTTCACTTATTATGTTCAGATAAACCCTCTACCTTTATTCATAGTCACTAATTAGACTTACATGATAACAGATAGCATTTTCATGGTGAGTTTTTCTCTGTCCAGTGTACAAATGAAGTGCAGATGTTTTCGTCCTTAATGTTCCACCACCTCACTTCCGGAGCCCTCGCGCTCCCTGGATGAACGTGAGTCCAGTGCTCCTCCAAATCTTAACTAGCCTGAGATCCGAGGAGTCTTCTGACTGACTACAGTACTACAAATACTGTCTCTGGCATACAGGCTATTCATATACTGAAGAATTTCATTGTTTCCCGTACATTATTTGTAATTAGATTTTACTATAAGGGAAGGGAAATGTATTTGCATTTCAACTTTGATATGGCTCATAGCAAAACATGTAAATAAGCGTTGAGTCAGTTGATCATGTTGACTCATTCTTGTTTTTGTCTTTAATCAATACATCATGGCAATTGGTCTGCTGTCAGTCAAGAAGGTAGGCGAGAGGTGAGTATGGGCATGTTCTGTCAGTCATTATCAAGCCAGAAATCCAGCCTAGCTACTGTACCGTGATGCAGAGTGACATCAATGTAATGGTGTTGTATACGGCAGACCAGAGACCACATGACACATTACACACATCTTGGTGGCAAATGAAACTAGGTAATGAAACGCACACAGATGAAACATAAAGTCCATAAACTGTCTGCTTTCTCCCCCTGTGTTGGTGAGTGAGTTGAGAGTGAATAGAGCTGCATAGTTAGAGGAGACAGGCAGTGATTGGGCAACCCCCCACCCACCAACTGTAGACATCCTTCCCACCTTTCTTCCTTCCACCTCTCCTCCTCCACCAGCTGCGTGGGAGGTGTTCTCTCAGAAGCAGGGAAATTGTGAAATTATCTTGAATAGAAACACACTGTATATTTGGGAGGAATCAAAAGGAGACTCAAAGTAAACGTTCTGTTTCTCTGGAAACTGAGAGTGGCTCTTCAACATGTGGGCGTACCTACCCTCTAAGGCGCCAATAGTTTTCGTACTTCCATGTCAATGACGTACTCCACTTAAGCGTTGGCAGTTTGAATGGACAGTGAGTAATCTGGATGTCTAGCAAGCACTCATTATGGACTGACTGCACATTGTCAGGGAGTTTATGATGGGACAAGACGTTTGTGAGAGAGTGCATTGCAGAGCCTCACAGAGGAGAGAGGAACCCCCAACCTTGCAGCTCCCACTTAGCTCAGGGGAGGGGTCAAGATCCCTGACCTCACTTCCTGTTGGGGCTACTCACAAGCATTCCATTGTCTGTGAGAATGTGACTGGGCTCTTGAGACTCCCCACATCTGGCAGCTGTTATTACGGCCCCTGCATGGTGAAACATCTGTCGATGTGCCTTTGAGCAAAGCGCAACCCTAATTTCTCCTGTAAGTCACTTTGGATAAGAATGTCTGCCAAATGACAAAACAAATGTAAATGTGATGTGCCTTTCTTGTAAGTGAACATGGATTGTTGTGATGCAGTCTGTGGTTACCTGACTTGTCTCTAGCCCTATGTAGTTATGTGAAAGTGAGAGAGAGCGAGAGACAGACAGACATTTAGAGAAACAAAACTATTTCTTGTAATGTCTAGCAAGCAGACCTGGGCAGAAAAAGTTGAATTTTGTAGTTTACTAGAAAACACCAACTTTTCAAATACTCGAGGTAGTCCAACAGTAGTCAGATATAGAAAATAAACTACAGGCAATTATTTCCATTGATATTCAAATAAAGGTCTCAGAAAAACGAATCACTTTTGAAAGTATTTTGAATACCTCTCAGAAAAACACATAATATTGAGAGGTATTTTATATGCAAGTTATTAAAAATATATACACTGAACAAAAATATAAATGCAACATCCAACGATTTTACTGAGTTACAGTTTACATAAGGAAATCAGTCAATTGAAATAAATTATTTAGGCCCTAATCTATGGATTTAGCATATTTAAAACTATAGTTATCCCAGGACTGCTAGCAAGCAAAATGTCCCATTGAGTAAGAGCAGATATTGTGACTCCTCAACTCATCTCCATACCTCCTCTCAGACCCAACAAGGCAGAGTGGTATTAGACGATCTGAGGATCTGAGTTTCCTTTGTTTCTACTTTTAGATGCTGGCCAGCCTTCACTAGGGAAGTCATCACAACAGTCAAGCGTAACTGTTCTCATGCTCTATTTCAGTGAAAGGGGACTTTCCATGGCTAAATGGTATACATTTAACCTATTTTCTGCGGTGTTTACAGATGAGAGGATGTTGTCAAAGTCCTGCACGGGAATTTCAAGGGGGACCATTATTTAGTGTACACTGAATGCACAAGGTCTAGTTTTCCTCCTTTGCACAAAGAGCAGGCAAGACAATACTAAGAAAATATTCTTACTATTCTGCATGAGGATTGCTGGGTGAAATCCACTGTATATTCCTGTTAATATTACCTTGTTTGGATTTGAAAAAGAGATGTAAAGAGAAAAGCAGGGGAAGGATCTCTTACTCACATCACGTCCTCTTCTGAAGTCAGAGAGTAGCTCCTCAAAGCCTGGACATAAGCCTTCCTCTTTCCGCCACAGATGCTCCAAAGTTAGACGTTATATTTTTAGCACTGTGAATGTTCCTTAAGTCATGTGTATCTGTAACCCATTCTTGTGATACAATGAGACCTGATGGTCACAATGACATGAATAATGATACTCTGAGTATTCACATTCAGGTCAAAGGATGTGGAAATTATTTTGGTTATGTAACACTTTTGTCCCCGTTAGTCTCCAGAGCGTCATATTTCTCACCAACTGATGATTGAGACAGAAGGGGCACAGGGTTAATTTTACCATTAGCTCATAGCCTCATTTTAGTTTAGGTTTACCAGTAACCTTTCTAGTGCAATTTTCTAGCGCAAATATGCTTTACCACAAAGCAGTTATACAACATACAATACTCCTATTTTTGGTTCTATCTTGGACCTAGGGTAGTGCTGCAAACAGTCAGAACATGAGAGAACAGGACACAGCTGAAGGGGCTTTGCATGCTTGCATGTGATTGTGGTTCAGCACCATATTCTACATTCTATTTTATGAATACAGCATAGGGCATGTTCTGAGAATTGTCAATATGAGTTCTGGATGTTCAAATCAATAGTGTTACTGTAGATGAACAGGCAGCCAGAGGCCTCAGCTACAGCTGCTTCCAGCCACTCTGAAAAATCACTCAAACCTGTGCCATTAACCATCAGTAAGTATCCTGATGCGCTGTGTGATTCAATCAATGGAGCAATGGGACCGAGTGGCGCAGCGGTCTAAGGCACTAGTGCTAGAGGCATTACTACAGACCTGGGTTCTATACCGGGCTGTATTACAACCGGCTGTGATCAGGAGTCCCATAGGGCGGTTCACAATTGGCCCAGCGTCGCCCGGGTTAGGGGAGGGTTTGGCCGGGGTAGGCCGTCATTGTAAACAAGAATTTGTTCTTAACTGACGTGCCTAGTTAAATAAAGGTTAAATAAAAAAATAAAGACAGCAGGCTGTGTGTGCTGCTGGTTGTAAAGGAGGTATGTGTGTGTGTGTGTGTCATTGCTGGGTGTTTTTGTTCCCCCCATACCCCTTAACAGACAGAGTAAACATTGTCTTGGACGTCTGCTGATCTTCTCCTCTCTCCAAATCACCCATTAGTGGCTTAAGTGTTGGTCATGCAACATGTCTCTCTCTCTCTCTCTCTCTCTCTCTGTCTGTCTGTCTGTCTGTCTGTCTGTCTGTCTGTCTGTCTGTCTGTCTGTCTGTCTGTCTGTCTGTCTGTCTGTCTGTCTGTATGTCTGTCTGTCTGTCTGTCTGTTGTTCACAGGTTATGTGGTAAAACAGGTCCCCCTGCTCCCCCTCCTCCATAAATACCTCTAGTGTTACCTTCCCCTCTTATCTCTAACCTGATCTTCTAGCGTTCTCTTACCTACACAGTAGACTTGTAGTTGTTAGAAACATTTGATCTCTTCGTTGTGGGGTGAGGTTCACCTCATTGTCCACACCACATGGTGGGGGCTTTGTTTCCCCCCACTTAAATGAAACCGTATGTGCTTTTGTTAGTTATGTACATGATGTGTACATGAAGCCATGTGAAGCCACTTATAACACCAGATTTCATTACAGGCATATTATTATTATACATATTTTATAACTGCCAGGCCTTGTTGTACCCATCTTCTGTTTGCTGCCTGTGTGTCCTTTGTTAGTGTTTTCTCTGTGTGTCTTTGTATTTTCTCTCTGTGTGGCTGTGTGAGGGGAGTCTCTCTGAACGTATATGATCTGTCTATTTATTTTCCTAGCAGAGCTCTCTGTGGGTATGAGTGAGATGTTTCCGTGGTGCAGTGGATCTCAGTGAGTAGCCAATGTTAAAGGGTTCCACCCCTTCTGCCCAGGAATCTCTCTCAGGAGTATAGAGTTACCCCGATTATTATAGCCTGGACTCAATAGACTGTTCCCATGTTCAACTTTATTCATGTGTGTGAGTGTGTGGATGTGTTGTTGTGTCTCTGTGTGTTGGTTACTCTACTGGTGTATTGGGCCATATCTATTATGTTCCATTTCAGTGTGTGTGACTCTGCCATCACCTCTCTCCCTCTGACAGGGTGGAGTAAGAAATGAGGAGGGCAGGGAGGTCCAGAGAGCTCCATGGTGAGGGACGTTATGGACATGGGGATTGGGAGATGAGGGACACGAGGTAGGGGTTGGGGGACTTCCTGGAGCTTAGACCCTGTGTTTACAGAGCCTAGCTGAAGTACCAGTATGAAAACACATTCTCATCCGCACATTCATTATTAAACAAGGCTCTATGAACATGATAACTCAGAGATAATGTTTTCCTAAACAGGACCTGTCATTTGTGCTGTCATACAACTCCTGTCAGTCATCTTAGATTCTCCTTCTCCGTGTGTGTCTGGTTGAAAGGTAAATACATGTACATATCAGAGGAGGCTGGTCATTGGAAACATTTAACATTTTTAGATACATCAATGAGAAATATCTGTTTAAAAACACTGTTCTGAAATGGTCTAATCTCAATAGCACCCCCCTCATTTGAGGACGGCTATTTTTAGTCCTCCTCTAGAAAACACACCCGGCTCTGTTTAAAAAAATAAATAAACGACGTCAATAGACGGCCTATAAGTATGGCATACCACATAGGACAAATTAACAGATAACCAATCAGATGTCTTGCAGTAGCAATTGACATCTTTCCCATCCAATCAAAGGATTGAATAATCTCTCATACTGTAGGCATGTGCGATTTGAACGATTTTGATGAACTGGTTAACATTTTCAAGGCCAGCTATAGCAAGCATGTTACACATTAGTTATTAACTACCAAAGCCTTTGTATTTTTAATTGGGGTGCCACTATGCACACATGAGCTTGTCAGCTATCTACGAGCCAGCTCTGGTCCAGGGCGTTACTTACGTGTGAGATGTAAACAAATAATTCCTAACAACTGGAATAAAAATAGATGTATTTCCCCAGTCATTTTCACCCGTCCTCCTCAACTTCTCAAGTCTAAACAGGCATGAGCAGCAAGCACAGATAAACAGGAACAACAGACTGAGTTTAGGAATTCTTTGACCTGTGTGTGAGTTCAAATGCTTAATATACTCGCAGGTTTAGATCAATGGTTATGGTGGTGTGCCTTTCTCTCCCCCGTGTGTGTGTGTGTGTGTGTTTGTGCACATATGGGTGTGTGTGTGTGTGTGTGTTTGTGCACATATGGGTGTGTGTGTGTGTGTGTGTGTGTTTGTGCACATATGGGTGTGTGTGTGTGTGTGTGTTTGTGCACATATGGGTGTGTGTGTGTGTGTGTGTTTGTGCACATATGGGTGTGTGTGTGTGTGTGTGTGTGTGTGTGTGTTTGTGCACATATGGGTGTGTGTGTGTGTGTGTGTGTGTTTGTGCACATATGGGTGTGTGTGTGTGTGTGTGTGTGTGTGTTTGTGCACATATGGGTGTGTGTGTGTGTGTGTGTGTTTGTGCACATATGGGTGGGTGTCGTGTGTGTGTTTGATGTGTAAGATTGTCGCTGAATACTGTTTTGCAAGTTCTCCCGCTCCAGCTGTGCAACATCTGGACCCATAGGTTGACCTGCAGTATGTAGCCTACTAACTGGATGGGCAGTCTTAGAGACAGCTACATGCGTACTCAGATAAAAGAGAAAGAAACTGGAGCACAGATGTTTCCCAGCGTTGGCACAGCTCAGCAGGACACCCCGAAGAAAGGAACGCTTGGGCTCCCAAATGCACTCATGCAGACTGTTGCTACCCTGAAGATTTTGGGAAGGAGAGGGTGGAGGGTGGTGTTTTGGAGGATAGTAAATGATGTGTGAGGATGGGGGAGCTGAGGGAGTTGGGTGAAAAAGGTGAAAATAGGTTAAGGAAATCGAGGAAGGGTGGATGGATGGATGCAGAGGAGTTGAAGGAAGGGAAGTGTGTCGGTAGAGGGTAAAATGAGCTTTCAGTAAGCAGGTCAAGCGTGAGCCTTTTGGAATCTCACCTCCAGGAGATTGTACGCACACTGCCAGTTGTTTACCTGAGAGATAGAGCAGAAGATCAGTGTGTGTGTGTGCATGTGTGTGTGTGTGTCTTACTCACTTTGTGTATTTGTGACAGGGATAACTGTGCATGCAGGATTTGTTTGTATAAGTGTGTTTACAAAAGATTGTTTGTGCCGACATGTGTCAAACACACACATCTCTCCCCTCTCCACTTCCTTATCTTCTAATCTCTCAGGGCAGGATTGGCTGGTTGACTGCAGGGGTCAATGTTGGGGTCAAAAGGGGATCAGGGTCAGGCCATAACAAGAGCACAGCTTTAATCTCTCTCTCTCTCTCTCTCTCTCTCTCTCTCTCTCTCTCTCTCTCTCTCTCTCTCTCTCTCTCTCTCTCTCTCTCTCTCTCTCTCTCTCTCTCTCTCTCTCTCTCTCTCTCTCTCTCTCTCTCTCTCTCTCTCTCTCTCTCTCTCTCTCTCTCTCTCTCTCTCTCTCTCTCTCTCTATCTCTATCTCTCTATCTCTCTCTGCTGTCCAGACCAGACAAACCCCCTCTATGGCCCCCATGCACTCTCCTTCACACCCTGGTCCTTTTCACACTATTGTGCCGTCCTGAATCGTACTGTGCTGGCTCGGATATTTTCTTTCCACTTTGTCCTTTCTAGCATAGTTCCAGCAACTATGATGGATGGTAACCAGGCCAGTGAAGTACAGCTTGGCTCAACTCAGTAGGTTAAAAAGAGTACTTCAGTTAAGAGGGAAAACTAATGTGAAGATGACTAAGGGATATCTGTGAGTGTGTATGAGTGTGTGTCTATGTTTACTTGTGTGACAGACAGAGTGACAGGGTGGTGGAATGTGCGTATCGTAAAATAACAAAGGCTATGAGAGGAGATGACAGGGAGACAGTGAGGGTCTAGATCTCACACTCTGCCGACACAGCCTGGAGCAGTGCAGTCTACAGACATCTCAGACACACTGCCGACACAGCCTGGAGCAGTGCAGTCTACAGACATCTCAGACACACTGCCGACACAGCCTGGAGCAGTGCAGTCTACAGACATCCCAGACACACTGCCGACACAGCCTGGAGCAGTGCAGTCTACAGACATCTCAGACACACTGCCGACACAGCCTGGAGCAGTGCAGTCTACAGACATCCCAGACACACTGCCGACACAGCCTGGAGCAGTGCAGTCTACAGACATCTCAGACACACTGCCGGGGCGGGACACAACACCAGACATCCACAGTCACCTACACAAGAAAATGGCCACAAAGGACACCAATTGTCCAGCTGAGACCGTCCATGACACAGTGTAACAGTATAACTTTAAACCGTCCCCTCGCCCCGACACGGGCGCGAACCAGGGACCCTCTGCACACATCAACAACGGTCGCCCACGAAGCATCGTTACCCATCGCTCCACAAAGGCCACGGCCCTTGCAGAGCAAGGGGAAACCCTACTTAAGTCTCAGAGCAAGTGACGTAACTGATTGAAATGCTAGTAGCGCGTACCCGCTAACTAGCTAGCCATTTCACATCCGTTACACTCACCCCCCTTTCAACCTCCTCCTTTTCCGCAGCAACCAGTGATCCGGGTCAACAGCATCAATGTAACAGTATAACTTTACGTCGTCCCCTCGCCCCGACACGGGCGCGAACCAGGGACCCTCTGCACACATCAACAACGGTCGCCCACGAAGCATCGTTACCCATCGCTCCACAAAGGCCACGGCCCTTGCAGAGCAAGGGGCAACACTACATATTGGTTTCAGAGCAAGTGACGTAACTGATTGAAATGCTACTAGCGCGTACCCGCTAACTAGCTAGCCATTTCACATCCGTTACAACAGCTATTTCAGTTTTACCATCCATGTTCATGACCAATTGATATATAAAATACAATTTTGCCTTCTTTTCAGTGCAGATTTGTCTTTTGATGTGCATGTCTCGGCACTCAGCAGTTTGCAATGAAAGGGACCATGGTGTTAGCTAGCCTCCACCAGGGATCTGGGAGTGATGTTGTTATTGTAAATCACAGTTGAAACACTCTTGAAATTGAGCAGAGATTTACTGACTGTGCAGCGGTAGCTCCCCTGCTGCTCACCACATCACACCACCACCTCCACCCTGGGGTCTGGTGTTTTGATCTCCTACACACTCTACACATGCTTCCCTTCTCCATGTCACTTCACTTCCCTCTCCCATGTGTATAAGGGGCTGGCAGACAGGAACTGAACACTGGTCCAGTCGCCCAGACCTCTGTCTTCACGGTCACCAGGGTCACCACAACGGTCACCCTGACAAACCACCGCTGCTGTTGGCCAAATAAGTGATGATCTTTTCCGACTCTCGTTTTCATTTCCCTCCTTTACGCAATCACAGGAGGGCGGGAAGGAGGGAACGTATTGTGCAACATTGGAATCATCACACGGCGTTGTAAATGTTTCATGGTCACCCATTTTCCATCTCACATGAGATAGCGGCTATTTTCATAGTCAATAATGGCACTGTTTATTTTTTGCACGAAGGTCAGGAGTTTTTATAGCATGGAACGGTGGGAGATCATCTCTCTCTCTCTCTCTCCTGCACTCTCTCTTTCTCTCTCTCTCCTTCCCTCTCTCTCCTGCACTCTCTCTCTCTCTCCTGCACTCTCTCTTTCTCTCTCTCTCCTTCCCTCTCTCTCTCTCCTGCACTCTCTCTCTCCTGCACTCTCTCTCTCTCTCTCCTGCACTCTCTCTCTCTCTCCCTCTCTCTCCTGCACTCTCTCTCTCCCTCTCTCCCTCTATCTGTCTCTCTCTCTCTCTCCTGCACTCTATTTCGCTATCTCTCTCCCTTTCTCTCTCTCTCCCTCTCTCTCTCTCTCTCTCTCTCTCTCTCTCTCTCTCTCTCTCTCTCTCTCTCTCTCTCTCTCCACAGTCGTCATCAGGTTGGGTCTGTTATGTTGATTCTCCTCCTGGTTCCTGCTGCTGCTGCCTCCACTCCTCTTTCCTTCCCCTGACCTGTAAACTGGGTGTTGAGACAGTGAGCAGGGAGCAGGAAGGCCTCGAGCAGGACAAGGCTCCTCTGTGCTGCAGACCAGAACAGGCCAGGGGAGGGGAGACCAGAGTGGAGGATGGGGGATGGATGGAGGAGGGGAAGCAAGGTTTTGGCGGAGTTTGGTGATGCTGATACAGCTGTGCCGTAATTAAATTATGACCTCACCGGTCACATCCAATCAAAACTGAAATAACACGGCGGCCACAGTCTATCAAAACGGCAAATCCATTGGCAATTCAAAGAAAAGGGGTGAAAGACTAGGAGCCCAAAGAGAATAGAAAATTGAACGCCAGCACCCTTATTACATACACTATAGACACTACTGTATAAACACAATGTTAACTGTAAACACTCACCTATTACACAGTGAGCTCTAAATACTCAAAGCTAAGATTCCACCCACACATGGTCTACTTAAGCAATAAGGCCCGAGGAGGTGTGGTATATGGCCAATATACCATGCTAAGGGCTGTTCTTATGCACGACACAACTCGGAGTGCCTGGACACAGCCCTTAGCCTTGGTATATTGGCCATATACCACAAACAGCCGATGTGCCTTATTGCTATTATAAACTGGTTACCAATGTAATTATATACACTACCGTTCAAAAGTTTGGGGTCACTTAGAAATGTCCTTGTTTTCCATGAAAACATACATGAAGTGAGTTGCAAAATTAATAGGAACTAGGCAATAACTTATTTAACTAGGCAAGTCAGTTATGAACAAATTCTTATTTACAATGACGGCCTACGAAAAGGCAAAAGGCCTCCTGCGGGGACGGGGGCCTGGGTGAGGGCTGGCCCCTGGAGCCATTTCCCAGACATCTCTGTTTTTCGGGCACCTGGTATTATTTTTGGGTTACCAAGCAGCGATTTTAAAAATGGTTTTAAATGCATTTAAGGGGGTTCCAGACCTCCATGCCTGCTATGGGAGCACCCTATAAATAAATAAATAAATAAATAAATACTGTCACGCCCTGATCTATTTCACCTGTTCCGGTGATTGTCTCCACCCCCTCCAGGTGTCGCTTATTTTCCCCAGTGTATTTTTCCATGTGTTTCCTGTCTCTCTTTGTCAGTTCATCTTGTATGTTAGTCAAGTCAACCAGCGTGTTTTTCCCGTTCTCCTTTTGCTATTCTCTTTTTGACCGTTTTCCCGGTTTTGACCCCTGCCTGACTCTGGACTACTTTCCCGCCTGCCTGATCATCCTGCCTGCCCTGACCTTGATTCTGCCTGCCCTTTGGTACCTTTTGGACTCTGAAATAGTTTTGACCCTTTGCCTGTCCACGACCATTCTCTTGCCTTACTCTTTTGGATTAATAAATATTGTAAGACTCCAACCATCTGCCTCCTGTGTCTGCATCTGGGTCTCGCCTTTTGTCATGATAAAATACAATATAAATATAGGACAAAACAAACAACACTACATAAAGAGAGACCTAAGACAACATAGCAAGGCAGCAACACATGACAACACAGCATGGTAGCATCACAACATAACAACATGGTAATAACACAACATTATTGGGCACAGACAACAGCACAAAGGGCAAGAAGGTAGAGGCAACAATACATCACACAAACCAGCCACAACTGTCAGTAAGAGTGTCCATGATTGAGTCTTTGAATGAAGAGATTGAGAACTGTCCAGTTTGAGTGTTTGTTGCAGCTCGTTCCAGTCACTAGCTGCAGCAAACTGAAAAGACAAGCGACCCAGGGATGTCTGTGCTTTGGGGACCTTTAACAGAATGTGACTGGCAGAACGGGTGTTGTATGTGGAGGATGAGGGCTGCAGTAGATATCTCAGTTAGGGGGGAGTGAAGCCTAAGAGGGTTTTATAAATAAGCATCAACCAGTGGGTCTTGCGACGGGTTTACAGAGATGACAAGTTTACAGAGGAGTATAGAGTACAGTGATGTGTCCTATAAGGATCATTAGTGGCAAATCTGATGGCCGAATGGTAAAGAACATCTAGCCGGTCGAGAGCACCCTTACCTGCCGATCTATAAATGGTGTCTCTGTAATCTAGCATCGGTAGGACGTTGACAAGGTTATAAATAATGATTTTTAATTGAAATAATTGTGTCCTTCAAACTTCGCTTTCGTCAAAGAATCCTCTATTTGCAGCAATTACAGCCTTGCAGACCTTTGGCATTCTAGTTGTCAATTTGTTGAGGTAATCTGAAGAGATTTCACCCCATGCTTCCTGAAGCACCTCCCACAAGTTGGATTGGCTCGATGGGACCTTCTTACATACCTGCTCCCACAACAGCTCAATAGGGTTGAGATCCGGTGACTGCTGGACACTCCATTATAGACAGAATAGCAGCTGAGTGCTTCTTCCCTAAATAGTTCTTGCATAGTTTGGAGCTGTGCTTTGGGTCATTGTCCTGTCGCCATCCACAGGGTACGGCATGGCGTTGCAAAATGGAGTGATAGCCTTCCTTCTTCAAGATTCATTTAACCCTGTACAAATCTCCCACTTTACCACCACCAAAGCACTGCCAGACCATCACATTGCCTCCACCATGCTTTTTTTTTTTTTTTTTTTTTTTTTTTTATCCCCTTTTCTCCCCAATTTTCGTGGTATCCAATCGCTAGTAATTACTATCTTGTCTCATCGCTACAACTCCCGTACGGGCTCGGGAGAGACGAAGGTCGAAAGTCATGCGTCCTCCGAAGCACAACCCAACCAAGCCGCACTGCTTCTTAACACAGCGCGCCTCCAACCCGGAAGCCAGCCGCACCAATGTGTCGGAGGAAACACCGTGCACCCGCCCCCCTCAGTTAGCGCGCACTGCGCCCGGCCCGCCACAGGAGTCGCTGGAGCGCGATGAGACAAGGATATCCCTACCGGCCAAACCCTCCCTAACCCGGACGACGCTAAGCCAATTGTGCGTCGCCCCACGGACCTCCCGGTCGCGGCCGGCTGCGACAGAGCCTGGGCGCGAACCCAGACTCTGGTGGCGCAGCATAGCACTGCGATGCAGTGCTCTAGACCACTGCGCCACCCGGGAGGCTCCTCCACCATGCTTGACAGATGGCGTCAAGCACTCCTCCAGCATCTTTTCATTTTTTCTGCATCTCACGAATGTTCTTTGTGATCTGAACACCTCAAACTTAGATTCGTCTGTCCATAACACTTTTTTTCCAATCTTCCTCTGTCCAGTGTCTGTGTTCTTTTGCCCATCTTAATCTTGTATTTTTATTGGCCAGTCTGAGATATGGCTTTTTCTTTGCTACTCTGCCTATAAGACCAGCATCCTGGAGTCACCTCTTCACTGTTGACGGTGAGACTGGTGTTTTACGGGTACTATTTAATGAAGCTGCCAGTTGAGGACTTGTGAGTCATCTGTTTCTCAAACTACACACTCTAATGTACTTGTCCTCTTGCTCAGTTGTGCACCAGGGCCTCCCACTCCTCTTTCTATTCTGGATAGAGCCAGTTTGCGCTGTTCTGTGTGGTGAGTAGTACACAGCTTTGTACGAGATCTTCAGTTTCTTGGCAATTTCTCGCATGGAATAGCCTTAACTTCTCAGTACAAGAATAGACTGACGGGTTTCCGAGGAAATGTATTTGTTTCTGGCCATTTTGAGCCTGTAATCGAGCCCACAAATGCTGATGCTCCAGATACTCGACTAGTCTAAAGAAGGCCAGTTTTATTGCTTCTTTAATCAGAACAACACATTTCAGCTGTGCTAATGTAACAGTATAGCTTCCGTCCCTCTCCTCGCCCCTACCTGGGCTTGAACCAGGGACCCTCTGCACACATCGACAACAGCCACTCTCGAAGCATCGTTACCCATCGCTCCACAAAAGACGCGGCCCTTGCAGAGCAAAGGGAACAACTACTTCGGGGTCTCAGAGCGAGTGACGTCACCGATTGAAATGCTATTAGCGCGCACCCCGCTAACTAGCTAGCCATTTCACATCAGTTGCACTAACATAATTGCAAAAGGGTTTTCTAATGATCAATTAGCCTTTTAAAATGATAAACTTGGATTAGCTAACACAACGTGTCAATGGAACACAGGAGAGATTGTTGCTGATAATGGGCCTCTGTACGTCTATGTAGATATGCCATTAAAAATCAGCCGTTTCCAGCTACAATAGTAATTTACAACATTAACAATGTCGTTGTCACTGTATTTCTGATCAGTTTGATGTTATTTTAATGGACAAAACATTTGCTTTTCTTTCAAAAACAAGGACATTTCTAAGTGACCCCAAACTTTTGTACAGTGGTGTATATATATATATATATATATATATGTGTATATTTATTTAACCTTTATTTAACTAGGCAAGTCAGTTAAGAACAAATTCTTATTTACAATGACGGCCTACCAAAAGGCAAAAGGCCTCCTGCTGGGGCTGGAATAAAAAATAAAAATTTAATAAAATATAAATATAGGATAAAACACACATCACAACAAGAGAGACAACACAACACTACATAAAGAGAGACCTAAGACAACAACATAGCAAGGCAGCAACACATGACAACACAGCATGGTAGCAACACAACATAACAATAACATGGTAGCAACACAACATGGTAGCAGCACAAAACATGGTACAAACATTATTGGGCACAGACAACAGCACAAAGAGCAAGAAGGTAGAGACAACAACACATCATACAAAGCAGCCACAACTGTCAGTAAGAATGTCCATGATTGAGTCTTTGAATGACGAGATTGAGATATAACTGTCCAGTCTGAGTGTTTGTTGCAGCTCGTTCCAGTCGCTAGCTGCAGCCAACTGAAAAGACGAACGACCCAGGGATGTGTGTGCTTTGGAGACCTTTAACAGAATGTGACTGGCAGAACGGGTGTTGTATGTGGAGGATGAGGGCTGCAGATAGGGGGGATAGGGGGGAGTGAGGCCTAAGAGGCCTAAGAGGGTTTTATAAATAAGCATCAACCAGCAGTAAAAATAAATGTTTTGTCGTACCCGTGATATACGGTCTGATATACCACTGCTGTCAGACAATCAGCATTCGGGGCTCGAACAACCCAGTTTATAATCAAAACTAACACTCTGGCCGTCTCACAATCTCACAACATTGATGAGGAAACCTGACTCTGGCCATATTGCATTAATACGTCGATTTTTTCCCCGCTGAAGCCCAAACCGAGCCGACACTTTTCCAGCTTAAGTAGATGATGACAGATGAGCGCAGTGTGTTGCCATATATTGGATTTCTTATTGAATAATATGATGGGAGTCACGGTGTCAAATAGAGCTGTCTGCCTGGCATACACTGAGACTATGACTGAGGTTTTCACATGATGAAGACTGTAAGTAGTTTCATTTGTGAACCCACTTTCAGCCTCCAGGCCTTCCAGATGGACTCACTGGGTAATGCCTAGAGATTTAGTATGATGTGAGTCATGCCATTAAATCCATGGCAAACAAAAGTCCATGGCAAACAAAAGTCAAAGTCAACACACACACACCAGGAAGACTGGTTTGTTAATGAGAAGAGAGCAGTTGACACATGGGACAGAGTTCATTGTGAGGAGGGCAGGCCGAGCAGAGCAGTCATCCCTCCAAGGAATTATGGGGACTTCCCTCGCTAGGAATTAGGGGTGGTCTATGGAAAATGTAAGAGACAGGGGCCACATTAGATCCCTGTTAGAACCAAGCCTGTTCAGCCTCAGATCCCTACTACACTACCCCATGAGCGGGAGGTGTGTGTGTGTGTGTGTGTGTGTGTGTGTGTGTGTGTGTGTGTGTGTGTGTGTGTGTGTGTGTGTGTGTGTGTGTGTGTGTGTGTGTGTGTGTGTGTGTGTGTGTGTGTGTGTGTGTGTGTGTGTGTGTGTGTGTGTGTGTGTGTGTGTGTGTGTGTGTGTGAGACTAACAAGCTGTGGTGGTATGGAAGTGTTTTGTGACCATGGACCGAGCTGTAATGCTGGAAAACATCCAGTGTTTATCTTGAAAGTCAGAGTTTGGCAACAGTGCAACTGTCCTGAAGAATGCTCCATAAAGTGACGAACATCGCTGCTAGCTAACACAAAAGAAAGCTGGCTTAAATTAAAGGCTCACACGAACCCCTCTTCCAGGGCTATCAGTGATCATGTTAAATTGAAGCAGATTGGTTGAAATGGTTCTGATAGTTTTACGACTCCATGGTGAAACTATAATAGCAATGCTATGCTAATACGCTGTGGGTCTGTGTGGGTGTTGGTAACTTGCTGGAGGGTTTGTCTTCTTTCTGTTGCATAAGAGGCATTGGTGCTGACAATAACTTATTAGGCCGCTGGTGTGACTCATTGAGAAACTGGTTCAAAGGGGAGAACAATACACTAATAGAGATCAACTCTAGTCCTTTTTATTATTACACTAACAAACACACACCTACAGCTGCATGCACAAACACGCACACACAGAAACACACACGTCTCTCACACACACACACACACACACACACACACACACACACACACACACACACACACACACACACACACACACACACACACACACACACACACACACACACACACACACACACACACACACACACACACACACACACACACACACGAACTCATATGCAGTTGCTCAAGAGACTCTATATACGTATAAGGTTACACATGCTTGCCTCTACGTGCATGTGCATCCACAGCCAACAGAACAACAGTGTGGTTGATTCATTGTCTCAATGTGCATACTGTTCAGTCTGAACTATTGTAATCAGTTGGACTGTTACAAACCAGTCCACTTATCCTCTACAGTCTTCAGCTGACTACTTGAGCCAGGGAAATGCTAGTTACCTAATCATGTGCAGTGTTGACCCCTTAGCTCAAATAACACAGTTGAACTGTAGGGTTCCATCTTTGAGAAACAGATCTACCCTATAGGGATAGACAGAGTGAAGTGTGTAACTCAATGCAATGGACAGGCAGGGGGAAGAGATCGTTCATTAGCTTTCAACCTCCTGAAACCCATCTGGAGGAGAATTGATTTAAAGGCCATGGGTGAAATATAGCTCCTTCCCTGGCCTTCGGACCACATTCACCCCTTAACACCCTGCTCCCTCTCCCCCCAAAATGCCTGAAATTCCAGGAAAATTTGGAGTGAAGTTTTGGTCTGGGCTCTATAAATCAGTGCTACACTCCCCAGCCGGTCCTTGTTTCAGAGGAACCAGGAGTGAAACATCACCACTCCCTCCACTCCTTAACCCCAACCTAACCAGGTGTCTGTTCAGCTTTGATTCAGACACTCTAACCAAAGATGGTGGATAAATGAAGATAGTTCACTCAGGCCGTTTACCATTGGAAAAAATGGTCAGTACTGGTCTACTTAAAAAAAAATGATTGAACCTTTATTTAACTAGGCAAGTTAGTTAAGAACAAATTCTTATTTACAATGACGACCTACCCCGGCCAAACCCAGACGACGCTGGGCCAATTGTGCACCGCCCTATGGGACTCCCAATCACAGACGGATGTGATACAGCGTGGATTCGAACAAGAGACTGTAGTGACACCTCTTGCACAGAGATGCAGTGCCTTAGACCGCACCACTTAAGGTCTGGCTCTCCCATAGACACCAATGCGATAGCAGCTGGGTCTGGTCTACCTAGATCATTGACTCACATTGAAACAGAAAAATTGAGGGAGTGGGATGTCTCGCTTCCTCTTCTGTCTCTGCTCTAACCACAACTGTCTCTGGTCCTGTCTGTCTGTTGCACCATAGTTGAGTCAGAGTCATGCTGCTCCAATCAGACCCTACAGGCCTTATTAACCTATTAATGCTGCTGCGTGTTAGTCACAGTGTCCTTTATAGGCCACAATCAACAGCGGTGCCTTCCATTCATCCCTCTGTGCCTGAGGCTGTTGCTATCTCTAACAGCCATATACCAGGAGGGAAAAGAGAGAAACAGTTAGGCCACAAACACCAAGGAAGCCATTGTTGTCATGGTGAAAATAACACAAACTATGTAGATGGTGGTCAGCGGAGATAATGAATGACTTGGGGATAGCATGCAATATAACAGCTGTCAATAATAGCACCCACACATTTAATGGGTGACATAAGAGGCATTTGTTATGATTCATGACATGCTGGATAGTCACATCAGTAATTAATTGGCCTGTAATTATAACGTGTAAAAGGATTGTGTGTGTGTGTAACTGGTCCTGATACAACCCAGCCCATGGGCCATGTGAGTGATAGACCTGTCTGCACATGCCCATTAAGCCGCAGTGAGGCAGTAGGCTGATTCATATGCAGGGCTAGGTTGGTTCGTTCACAGGTGAATAACACATCCATCAAAGGGCAGCAGCAGATGATCCTCTGTTCTGGGCCAGTCCAAGGAGAAGAGGAGTCATGACAGGACCTCTCAGCTCAGCTCTCATGAATAACACACAAACAGAGAACATCCGTAAACAGTTTAGAAGTTAGCCGTTTGTTTCAATTCTTTCCAAACGGGTGGGTGGGATGTAGGGATGAGGGGATTGGAGGGGTGAGAAGGTGAAAGAGTGAACCAGAGCAGTTGATATTCCCTCTGTAGGGGCCCAATAGGGCAGAGTGACATCATCAGCCTTCCTCTGCCTCCCCTGCTCCTATGGGACGTTCTGCCTGTACAAACAAACCCACCCTCTGGGCCTCTTGTCTAATGGGAACCAGACCTGCCCAGGCACTGAACCCTCTCTTTCCCTCCCTCCCTCCGTCTCTCTTTCTTTCTTTCGCTTTCTCTCTCTTTCTCTCCCTTTCTCCTTCCTTCCTCCTTTCTCTCTCTCTCCATCTCTCTCTCTTTCTCCCTCTCTCACTACACTCCCACACTCCACAAGCAACTACAGCTGAGGGATGCACTTCAATTATCCCAAACAGACCTGAAACTATTTCCTCTCTCTCTCCCTCCTTCTTTCCCACATAGCAATGAGTCATGACGTTCCACCTTTCCTCCGCTCTGGCTGACCTCTGTGACCTTGGAGCCACCAGACGCCCACCAACCTTTGCTTATCTCTCGCTCCCAATCTCCCCCTTGACCCTGCTCCTCCTCACAGTTACATGCTCTCTTTCTTGCCCTCCCAACCCTCCCTCCCTCCTTCCCTCCCTCCCTAACTCACTCACTCCCTCCCTCCCTAACTCACTCACCCCCTTTTCTCTTGCTGATTATTTAATCCCTGTAACACTTTAGTGTCACTCTGGCCCTTGGCAAGCTCTTCATCTTATGTGCTATTTTTCCTTGACCTAGTTTTGAGGTAACGCTTTTCAGCTTGTGAGATAATGCGCTCAGCGGTCTAAGGCACTGCATCTCAGTGCTAGTGGCGTCACTACAGACACCCTGGTTCGAATCCAGGCTGTATCCCAACCGGCCGTGATTGGGAGTCCCGTAGGTCGGCGCAATTGGCCCAGCATCGCCCGGGTTTGGTCGTGGTAAGCCGTCATTACAAATAAGAATTTGTTCTTAACTGACTTGCCTAGTTAAATAAAGGTTCAATATATATATATATATATATATATATATAATTAGACAGTGAGGGGCTATGCTAATTGGACAATCTCATGGCAGTAACTGCATCATTAGATTTCTAACCAATGAGGTAAGCACGTACTAATCACAGACTCTCCACTTGGCCAACAGAGGACGACGCACCATCTTGGACTGAGTGTCAGTGAGTGAGTGCAGTTCCTCTCTGAATGCAGGTCTGAATGTTCTTATTGTGTAAGGAGTATGTTCATAGTTTATCTGTGAATGTCCTCCCGGTCTCCTAGCAGTTATTTTATCTGAATGTTTTGTTTCACTACAGCATGAATCATGGCACAGAGACAGAGAGAAAGAGAGAGAGCGAGAGAGAGGGAAAGAGAGAGAGCGAGAGAGAGGGAAAGAGAGAGAGTGAGAGAGAGGGAAAGGGAGAGAGAGAAATGCTATCAAACCACAGGGACTCCATATCGAGTACAATGCAGAAAGGGCTGGTTGAGAGCGTAACGGATGACATTCACTTCCTAAGACATGAGGCACTGTTTTTATAGTACTTCCTTATCACTGGACGACTGTGTCACTGCTAATTAGCATATCTCTGGAAGATAGAGAACGACAGAGTATGTGTTGCTGCTGCCTTCTGTTCCACTGACTCGCTGTGTGTGTGCGTGCGTGTGCGTGCGTGTGTATGTGTGCGTGCACGGTGTGTACTAAGAGTGTGTGTCCAACACTATAACATGTGAGAAGGCCCTAAGGTGGTGTGTGCCAGAATCAGCAGCGGGTGGGGATTGAAATGTCCTGGAAACATAACAGAATGGTTGTAGAGGCAGCAGAGCAGCACCAGGAGAATGACTGGAGGGATTGGCAGGGATTCAGACACACTGGATCTTACTGTCCCTCCCTCCCTCCCTCCCTCCCTCCCTCCCTCCCTCCCTCCCTCCCTCCCTCCCTCCCTCCCTCCCTCCCTCCCTCCCTCCCTCCATCCATCCATCCCTCCATCCATCCATCCCCTACCTCACATCTGGGCACAGACCCACCAATGTCCCTGCAGGCAGAGTGCTCAGACTCCACAGCCTCCTCAGTGAATTCACCCCCACCCCTCTCTGCCCCCCTCTTTCCCTGGCCTGCTCTGTCTGTTTTTCTCCTTTTCTGTGGAGCTGCTGTGTGTTGCTTTCTGGCAGCGCTGCTGTCTTTGTGTCGTGAGTGCCGGGAGTGGCCAGGCCCCAACACACCCCTCTGGAGCAACAGTGTGTGTTTGTGCACCGTTAGCGGAAAGCCAGACCTGGCGGTAACAGACATGTACAGACTCACTGGGGATGACTGTCCTGGGGACTGAGGGAAGGAGGGAATGCAGGTGTGTCTGTGAAAGTGGTATAAATGATAGGTGAGTGTATGTGTCAGTTTGACTTTGTTCTTGTGAGTGACTGTGCGTGCAAAGTTTAACCTCAAAATCCTGATGCTTGTGCTCCCCAGTGCTGAATCGATCTGCCGTGAATGTCTGCTCGCAGCTCTCACATACCAGCTGGATGAAACACACTGTGAGCATTGATCAAAAATGGGCTTTCTCACTACTCTCTCTCTCTCTCCCGCTCCATTTCTCTCTCTCTCTCTTTTTCACTCTCTTATCTTCTTTCTTAGATAACACTTATTGTGAGAAATGTAAAAGGAACGGTTGTCTTGTAGGGCTTGACCTGATGATAAGGTAACGTGCACTGAGTCTACAAAATATTAAGAACACTCCTTCCATTACATAGACTGACCAGGTAAAAGCTATGATCCCTTATTGATTGGGGGGGGGGGGGTGCAACTCATTCCTAATGTTTGGTGTGCTCCATTATTTAAATAGGCCTAACCATTGCAATGTATGTATTGATACTTCACATCAAAAATCATAATAACCAATTACTTTGATAGCCTTTACAGACAGTGTTTATTCTAATCTAAGAGTTTGGTCGTGTAAATGTAATGTGACGAATAATCTATTCTACTCTAATCTAATGTGCACACTGGTGCGGACCCACTGCTGCCACTTCAAAGGCAACAATGAAGTCAAACAGGGAGTCAGGTACTTTCCATTCCTTCTTCAGAATCACTTAGAAATTGGAATGGATTGGAATGATCTTTCTTTTCACAGGTCGAGCGTTTCTCTAAATGGGGAATGGTTTTCTTGTCCAGAAGACAGAGGTTCTATCCAGAATGCAGTAAAAACACTCACATTGTCAAAGGTGTGTGTGTGTGTGTATATATGTGTCCAAGTGCACGTGCATATATGTCCGTGTGCGTGTGCACGTATGTGTGTGATCTTCCTAGTCCACAGTAGGGCCCCCTGAGAGAAAGAGCTGATGACTGCCCCCACACCTCCTCTGTGTATGGCAGCATGCCAGGTGGGTCTGTTCCTGTTGCTGCTGCCTGAGGAGAAGCAGCTGTAGAGTTGAATCAGCTCAGCTACAGCCTTGCCTAGGCGTTTCCTTCATGTCATCAGAATATAGCAATGGCACCCTGGCAGCAATAAACCGTCAGTCAAATTCATTGACTCACATCAGGGACAAAAGTTTCCAGTCAGTTTGTCTCTCTGTCTCCATGTTTTTACGACATATTGACTTGGGTTTTCACAGAAAGATACAGTAGCCTACAGCATGTGTCTAACCAAACAGACTGATCCTGTTCTCCATTCCTTTTGATATTTTGTGCTTCATTTACAACTTCTCTTTGTCGAATCTTTCTTCTCTTTTATTTTCTGTGGCTTTTCTGTTTCAGTCCTTCCTCTGCCACATTGCAGTCCAGTCTAGACCAGTTGTGAAAGTTCAGCTACTCGGACCTGGATCTAGAAATGCTTTTCACAGAGGGCCTTTTGGTTCCTTTTGGTTCCTTTTGGTTCCTGGTGGCACCTTCATTGTGGAGGACAGGCTCATAGTAAATGCTGGAATGGAATAAATGGAACGGTATCAAACACATGGTCCATGTGTTTGATACCATTCCATTCACTCCATTCCAGACACTATGATCAGCCGTCCTCCCCTCACCAGCCTCCTGTGGTTTCAATGCAGTTAAAGCTCTAGTCTATAAGTACAGATGTGTGACCATGATGATGTGGCATGAGCAGTGAGCACTAATGAGAATCAACTGAGTTAGGGGCCTCCACACCCCCTCCTTCCCTCCGCCAGACCTCTCTCCACTCCTCCACTCCCCCTCCTTCCCTCCGCCAGACCTCTCTCCACTCCTCCACTCCACCCTGAATAAAATATTGAGTGTGGGATTACTTTCACAAAAGGAGGAACACGAACCCCTGACTTCCTGCCCAGTGATGAGGTCACCGGTCTCTAAGGGAGTGTCTGTGAAATGCATGCTCAATATCAGCCCAAGCGATGGATGGCAGGGAGGAGAGGAGAGAGGGAGGGTGTGGAGGAGAGAGAGGGGGGTTGAGAGAAGAAATATGTGGAAGAGGGAGGGGGTGGAGAGTGAGGCGGGGGGACAGAGAGTGAGGGAGTGGAGGAGAGAAATGGGCAGAGAGAGGTAGAGGACTAGAGTATTAGAGGGGATGTGAGGTGGTAGTGGAGGGTGGCTGGGGAATGAGCTGGGGTGCGGGGGTAGGGGAGAGGTAGGTTTAACGTCCAGTTATTGTCTCTAGCGTGCCGCGGGCACTTGGCCTAGTACAGCATGTACTCATGTTATGGAGAAGGCTTGGCTAGCTCTTAAAAAATTACTCCAAGGGGGTGGGGGTGTGAACGCTCCACAGCCAGGAAAATCTCACGAAATGGGGGAGCGAGTTCCAGAGTTGGCCGAGAAACCCTCTTCTTTTCATTTATCACAGATGGCTCTATAACAATAAATTGCTCTGTGAGTGGAGACTAGGGGAGTATTTGCTTTGTGATCAGTCTTATGACCTATGGAGAGAGATATGGATCAGTATACTCCAATACCCAGCATGCTCTACTCCTCCCTGGGGCCTGCTTCATTCGTATCTGACAATGTTGAACCTTTCACCAACCTAGAATATCTTCCTGACAACCCCCAAATCCCTACAATAGCTCCTTTGGGGAAAAGGAACTATGAGTATTACATCAAATGTCCCTCCCTGTCCCATGTAACCCCCATGTAACCTGTTGTATCACAATCTGTTGTGAATCAGCTGGCTTCCCCGTCTCCCTGAAATTCTAGATGATAGAAGTGTGTGCTGCTGATTGGAGTGGGACCTGCTCTGTGTCTGCATGTGTCTCAGTGAAGGTCATGTGCTGTGTGTGAGCCATTAGCTACTCTGTTCCCTCTCCCCAGGCCCAGGGCAGCTGGCTGGGCCTGGGCTGCTGGGACGACTGATGAGGGGGGAGCACCTCGTGTACCCTGCCTGAGGCTGGGCCGGGCCGGCTGGGGGTGAGGATGGGATAAGGGTGTCTCTCTCTAACACACTCACACAAAGCCATTTTGTTTCTAGCCCAGGCCCAGATGAAACTGTTCTGTTGCCAAGGTTCCTGATCTCTACATCCTGCCTCCCATTGAAAAGGTCCAGTCTTCAAACGACTAGCAGGAACAAAGACTCATACAGCACACTGCATGGCGCTAGGTCACACACTCACACATTCCCACTGCCTATGTACACACTATCGCTCTGTCCCTTCACCCTTATCTCCCCTCCCTCTCTCCACCTCAGCCTCCTCCATCGCCCTCTCTCTCTCTCTGTCTTTTTAAAATTGCTCTAACATTCTCTGACCCACAAATGTAATTGACTACACACACACACACACACACACACATTTTACTATCCTTATGGGGACCAAACAATTGATTCCCATTCAATATCCTATTTTCCCTGACCTTAACCCTAGCTCTTAACTTTAACCCTACCCCAAAATCCTAACCCTAACCCTAACCCTAAAACTAAACCTAACCCAAACCTAACCCCTAAGCCTAAAAAAGCGGTCCCCACAAGGATAGTAAAAACCAAACCACACACACACACACACACACACACACACACACACACACACACACACACACACACACACACACACACACACACACACACACACACACACACACACACACACACACACACACACACACACACACACACACACACATACACACATTGAGACACACACACATTCTCCCTGCTCTTATTCCTCCTATGTCTCACCCCTGGGCAGTAACAGCATAATGCTTTCCAGATGCTATATATTCTCCACCCTTACCCAACTTTGGAAATGCCCCCCCTCTCAAGGCGTTAATGGTGCCCAGGAGGCCTCTGAGAGGGGGAAGGGGTCAGCAGCCCTTTCATGCTCCCACTGAGCTGCTAAAACAGTTCCCTTCCCTCCTTTCCTTTCACAAAGTAATCGTTGACCTGTCGTCTCTTTGCCCTGATCTGCAGGGTTACATACAGTACATGGCTGTGACGGAGTTGAAAGACATTCTGACAGTATTTCAGTACACAGATAAGCTCTAAAGCATATGTGAAAAGTCCACTGCTGTCCTTTCTCCAGATGGTTAGTGATGTTCATATTGGGTTTCCAGCTGTCTGCAGCCACTGGATGATGGGCTTAGGTTATTGGCTGTAACCATGGTGGGGTATCTGGTGTCGGTGGTCTGTTGTTCAGCGAGGTGCCTCGCTCCCTCTGTCTTCGTTCCTCTTACTGTATCGCCCAGTCTGAATGATGGACATCTATCCACTGTAGAAAATCAATGGCCAGTCAGTTTAGTCTCAAAAGCTGGTTTGGTTTACTGCCCTCTCTCCCCATACCCTGCTAATGGGAGAGGATCATTAAACCAGTGTGATTAAACCTCCATCTTAGATCTCTGTGTGTCATACAGGGATACATGCTGTAATCTGTTAGTGTGAATAGCTCCATCTTTAGGCTCATTCTGCTCCTCAGTATGAAACCTCATAAGGGCCACAAGGGATCCAGCCCCAGTCCATTCTGCCCCAGAGCACCAGACCCTCCAGTCCCAGAGCCCCAGACCCTCCAGTCCCAGTCCCCCCAGCCCCAGCCCCAGCCCCTCCAGTCTCAGAGCCCCAGTCCCCTCAGCCCCAGTCCCTCCAGCCCCAGAGACCCAGTCCCCCCAGCCCCAGTCCCTCCAGCCCCAGAGACCCAGTCCCCCCAGCCCCAGTCCCTCCTGCCACAGAGCCCCAGTCCCCCGAGCTCCAGAGCCCCAGTCCCCCCAGCCCCAGCCCCTCCAGCCCCAGAGCCCCAGTCCCTCCAGTCCCCCAGCCCCAGTCCCTCCTGCCCCAGAGCCCCAGACCCTCCAGTCCCAGAGCCCCAGTCCCCCCAGACCCAGTGCCTCCAGTCCCAGAGCCCCAGTCCCCCCAGACCCAGTCCCTCCTGCCACAGAGCCCCAGTCCCTCCTGCCACAGAGCCCCAGTCCCCCCAGACCCAGTGCCTCCAGTCCCAGAGCCCCAGTCCCTCCAGTCCCAGAGCCCCAGTCCCTCCAGCCCCAAAGCCCCAGTCCCACCAGCCCCAGAGCCCCAGTCCCTACAGCCAGCCCATGTCTATAATTCAAATCCCCCTCTTTAAAACAAGGACGAGACATCTCAATCAGCCGCCAGACTCCACTATAATGAGTGTTTTATTCATGTTGTTGTGCTTGACAACCTCAGGGTGGTTGGAAGAGGAAATATGAATATGAATGGTACAGAACTGAAATCAAGGATGGCTGTGGCACATACGCACACACACACACACACACACACACACACACACACACACACACACACACACACACACACACACACACACACACACACACACACACACACACACACACACACACACACACACACACACACACGCACGCATGCAGTGCACACACACCCACATATACACACATGGGGAAAATGACAAAATCCGTCTGTATGTCTCAGGCACACTGAGGTGGAGAAAAAGAGACGACACAGACATAAGACGGTATACAACTGGGGCACGGAGACATGATACTAGACAACACAACATCATGGTAGTCCAGCGGGTCCAGCGGCTCCAGGGGGCATGAGCATGGCCGGGGCCACAAACCAGACGAGACCGGGCGGAGGGTGAAGGGCGGAGAGCAGAGAGCGGGAACAAACTCCAGTCTCCAGACCGAGGAGCTGTTCTGTGAGAATGTGTCCATCTGCAGCATACGCTGGAGCCCGCCCAAAAGAAACAGACTAAAATTAAACCACGGCAAGACAGCCAAGCTCCGTTTAAAGTACTCACAAACAGAGGATTACTGTGTTATACCGTCTGTAAAGCTCTGAGAAATGGCCAATAATGCTGTCCAAATCCTACCACAATAGAGCCAATGGTCTTGCTAAACAGTCTGTTGTCATGTACTGTAATAATACACTATTGTTGAGTATCTATCATAGAGCAAAACTGGGATTATATAGGTTGTTTCTGGTCTGGACATAATGTAGATTGCATTTCAGCTCAGACTTTTGATCTTGATGTCTAGGACTTGTTGGGGGTAAACATTTACTCTGACAGGTGGTGTGTTTCATTTGCAAGATAATGCTTTTTCTTCAACCCCCCAGCAGCACCATATGTACAAACCACCCAGCAGCACCATATGTACAAACCACCCAGCAGCACCATATGTACAAACCCCCCAGCAGCACCATATGTACAAACCACCCAGCAGCACCATATGTACAACCCACCCAGGAGCACCATATGTACAAACCACCCAGCAGCACCATATGTACAAACCCCCCAAGCAGCACCATATGTACAAACCCCCCAGCAGCACCATATGTACAAACCCCCCAGCAGCACCATATGTACAAACCACCCAGGAGCACCATATGTACAAACCACCCAGCAGCACCATATGTACAAACCACCCAGCAGCACCATATGTACAAACCACCCAGCAGCACCATATGTACAAACCACCCAGCAGCACCATATGTACAAACCCCCCAGCAGCACCATATGTACAAACCCCCCAGCAGCACCATATGTACAAACCCGCCCAGCAGCACCATATGTACAAACCACCCAGGAGCACCATATGTACAAACGACCCAGCAGCACCATATGTACAAACCACCCAGCAGCACCATATGTACAAACCACCCAGCAGCACCATATGTACAAACCACCCAGCAGCACCATATGTACAACCCACCCAGCAGCACCATATGTACAAACCACCCAGCAGCACCATATGTACAGACCACCCAGCAGCACCATATGTACAACCCACCCAGCAGCACCATATGTACAAACCACCCAGCAGCACCATATGTACAACCCACCCAGCAGCACCATATGTAAAACCCACCCAGCAGCACCATATGTACAACCCACCCAGCAGCACCATATGTGAAACCCACCCAGCATCACCATATGTACTAACCACCCAGCAGCACCATATGTACAAACCACCCAGCAGCACCATATGTACAACCCACCCAGCAGCACCATATGTAAAACCCACCCAGCAGCACCATATGTACAAACCACCCAGCAGCACCATATGTACAAACCACCCAGCAGCACCATATGTACAAACCACCCAGCAGCACCATATGTACAACCCACCCAGCAGCACCATATGTACAACCCACCCAGCAGCACCATATGTACAAACCACCCAGCAGCACCATATGTACAACCCACCCAGCAGCACCATATGTACAAACCACCCAGAAGCACCATATGTACAACCCACCCAGCAGCACCATATGTACAAACCACCCAGCAGCACCATATGTACAAACCACCCAGCAGCACCATATGTACAAACCACCCAGCAGCACCATATGTACAACCCACCCAGCAGCACCATATGTACAAACCACCCAGCAGCACCATATGTACAAACCACCCAGCAGCACCATATGTACAAACCACCCAGCAGCACCATATGTACAAACCACCCAGCAGCACCATATGTACAAACCACCCAGCAGCACCATATGTACAAACCCCCCAGCAGCACCATATGTACAAACCCCCCAGCAGCACCATATGTACAAACCCGCCCAGCAGCACCATATGTACAAACCACCCAGGAGCACCATATGTACAAACGACCCAGCAGCACCATATGTACAAACCACCCAGCAGCACCATATGTACAAACCACCCAGCAGCACCATATGTACAAACCACCCAGCAGCACCATATGTACAACCCACCCAGCAGCACCATATGTACAAACCACCCAGCAGCACCATATGTACAGACCACCCAGCAGCACCATATGTACAACCCACCCAGCAGCACCATATGTAAAACCCACCCAGCAGCACCATATGTACAAACCACCCAGCAGCACCATATGTACAACCCACCCAGCAGCACCATATGTACAAACCACCCAGAAGCACCATATGTACAACCCACCCAGCAGCACCATATGTACAAACCACCCAGCAGCACCATATGTACAAACCACCCAGCAGCACCATATGTACAAACCACCCAGCAGCACCATATGTACAAACCACCCAGCAGCACCATATGTACAACCCACCCAGCAGCACCATATGTACAAACCACCCAGAAGCACCATATGTACAACCCACCCAGCAGCACCATATGTACAAACCACCCAGCAGCACCATATGTACAAACCACCCAGCAGCACCATATGTACAAACCACCCAGCAGCACCATATGTACAACCCACCCAGCAGCACCATATGTACAAACCACCCAGCAGCACCATATGTACAAACCACCCAGGAGCACCATATGTACAAACCACCCAGCAGCACCATATGTACAAACCACCCAGCAGCACCATATGTACAAACCACCCAGCAGCACCATATGTACAACCCACCCAGCAGCACCATATGTACAAACCACCCAGCAGCACCATATGTACAACCCACCCAGCAGCACCATATGTACAAACCACCCAGCAGCACCATATGTACAAACCACCCAGCAGCTTTCTAACTGTTAACATCTCTATCTCTCTTTCAGGTGAAATATGTCACCAAAATATCAATCATGTTTCCTGTCCTGTGTCCTGTTGAACCATTATTCAGATGTTTGTTTATATCAGTGAAGTGTTTGA